>NC_053044.1:58700090-58922590 GCF_003473485.1 Medicago truncatula
TAAATAATGTATTTTTTAAAATGACTAAATAATGTGTAATTTTATGTGTGTGGAAATAGTTTTTATTTGGAGTTGTGCGGAAGCAATTGGGTGTGATTTGTTTAAAAAAGATAATCGAAAAAGTTAAATAGATATAAAAGAAAGAATAATTTTCTCCTTAAAAGAAAAAGAAAATAAACAAAGAATAATTGGAATTGGGTTAAAAAATGAAATTAGAAAAAGAGGGGCTTCCTTATCTTGTTGGAAATTGAAAGAGGAGGGGAGGGAGTGAGAATGAAAATGGTGGTGGTTGCGCAAGGTGTTTGTGGTAAAGCGTTGCTGTTTGGCATCGGAGTTGGAGTGAGACCCAGAAGACCCACTAAACAGTTTGTCTTCTTCGTTTCTTCTAATTCGAAAGACAAAACCACGAGTTTCGGAAGACTAAAAGTTGAGAAAGTGAATGCTCTCATCCACAGAACCAAGCAAAACACCACAAAACGCAAACAACTACTACAACCAGAAGATGAAGATGAAGACAATTCTGCATCTGCAACTGCAACAACACGACGACAACAACAACAACAACAACAACAACACACTCATTCGAGAGTTGGATGGGGAGACAATAGGGTTAGCAGTAAATCATTGGCGTTGGCTTCGGAGGACACCAACTTTTTCAGTCTAAAATCATTTAAAGGCATTGGATGCGCTGATTTCATGATTGAATCTCTCCATAACCTCTCTTTAACTCGCCCTTCCAACATACAGGCCATGTCATTTCCTCCTGTTATTGCCGGTAAGTCTTGTATCATTGCTGACCAGAGTGGTTCTGGAAAGACATTAGCTTATCTTGTACCAATCATTCAACGTCTCAGACAACAAGAACTACAAGGACTTCATAAATCATCTTCACAATCTCCTACTCTTCTTATACTCGCACCCACTGCTGAGTTAGCTTCTCAGGTCTTCCATAATTGTCGATCAATCTCTAAATCTGGTGTTGTTCCATTCAAATCTATGCTTGTCACTGGTGGCTTCCGACAAAAAACTCAACTCGATACTTTAAACCAGGGCGTTGATGTCTTAATAGCTACACCTGGCCGTTTTCTCTTCCTCATCAACCAAGGCTTCTTGCACTTAACAAATCTAACATGGTAACTATACCTCAATACTACTGCATTTTTGTTTATTGTCATTTACCATTTTTTATAAATTGATTTCTTTTTCTCATTCATTTGCTGTCACTGCCATAAATTTTCTATATCAAAATTGATTTTGCAACTGCCCTGTAATCATATTAGTATTAGGATTCAACATTTGGGAACTGTGGATATCTATTCTAACTTATATTTTCTATTTTGATACAATACCATTTTCCTCATAAATCAATACAAATTACTACTAGACTTCCATGCTCTTTCTTCAATTCCTTCCGTATTGCGTATATATCTATTCGTATATCTTTATGCTTCCGCACCAATGATTTAATTTATCTTAACAACAATAATTATTATGTTGTAGTGCTGTCTTGGATGAGGTTGATATCCTCTTTGGCGATGAGGACTTCGAAAAGGCTCTTCAATGCTTGATTAGTTCTTCACCGGTGGACACACAATATTTATTTGTAACTGCTACTTTACCAAAAAATGTTTACAGCAAACTGGTTGAAGTTTTTCCTGATTGTGAAATGGTCATGGGACCTAGTATGCATCGAATAAATTCTCGCCTTGAAGAGGTCAGGTTTCACTTGTGAATTCTCTTTCTTTCTATTTTATTCATCTTAGGACAGAACATTTGAAATTGTATTCCCTAAATTTGCTGTCTGGGCTTGTTGTTGTGATATGAGAAAACATTTGGCTAACTCCTTTTGTCTCCCACATGAGATTTAAATTGAATTGTAATTTACTCTCAACCTTTATACATATCATTGTGTATGGCAGTGGCAGTACAGTTGGTAACAATTATGAAAATGGTATAGTAGACCTGTAATATATTCTTAAATTGCTGGGGTATTTTGGTGTCCATGCTGGATTCAGTGACCAGTAATGACCACTTAATTTCAAATTAATATTTGCAATAAAACTGAATTCTGCATCACTGTTTTGAATAATCAGCTGCTGTGTAAGTGGGTCTGCTGATTATTTTCTTGTTTGTTCAGATAATAGTAGATTGTAGTGGGGAAGATGGACAAGAAAAAACTCTCGACACAGCATTTTTGAACAAGAAAGCTGCTCTTCTGCAGCTTGCGGAGAAGAATCGCGTCCCAAGAACTATTGTTTTCTGCAACAAAGTAATTCTGAACTCTCAGGACTTATATATTTATATTATTGATTACTGCTACTTTTTATTTTGGTATAATTCTCAAAAAATAAATTGCAGATTGAAACATGCAGAAAAGTTGAAAATGCATTAAACCGTTTTGATAGAAAGGGAATTCGCATGCAAGTTCTACCTTTCCATGCTGCCATGACACAAGAATCGCGGCTTGCTAGTATGAAAGAGTTTACACGTTCTCCACCAAAAGAACTGTCCCAGTTTATGGTTTGCACGGACAGGTATTCATCTGTTTATCTCGCTAGTTATGGCTGTTCTGTTCAAAACACCGTCTTTCTCTTGTTTCTTGTTTAACTTTAACTTGTTTTGTAATTACGTTTGCGTGTTACAAATAATTCATTGTGACAACTTGTAACAGAGCTTCACGGGGAATTGACTTCACTAGAGTGGATCATGTAATACTTTTTGACTATCCACGTGATCCAAGTGAATATGTACGGCGTGTTGGAAGAACAGCCAGAGGTGCCAGGGGACAGGGCAAGGCATTTATCTTTGTTGTTGGCAAGCAAGTATCCCTTGCACGAAAAGTAATGGAAAGAAATCGGAAGGGTCATCCACTGCATGATGTACCTTCGGCTTATGAGTATTGAGAGCTGACGAAGTAGGAAGTTGGTTTTAATTGATTGCTTGGAAAGGGTGCTCTCAACTGGGATTGACAACACAATATTGTAAGTCTAACATGCATGGCAAAGGAAGGAAATCTTTTGGTAGCACCGGCAATATTCTAGGTCGATGAAACGTGCATTGCTAGGCTCCTCATAGCAAAAGCAAGGGCTACATTGATTGCCAGCATCTTTAGATGGTCTTTGGGCAGGAAATATTTTATTCCTAGTCATATTACTTAGTAATTTCTTAGGAATTGTATTACCACCGAAAATGACACTCCTGCAAAAAATTATAAATATGATAGACTACTATTATTTTCCTAATCAAATTTTATTTTCATGAATAAACTTATTTCTAAAGATCTTAAATCATATGTTGAAGAAATGTTTTTACGCCCTTTTTTTACCTATACATCTCTGTTTTTAACAGCAAAACGCTCTTTGTATTCTTCAGATTCCGTAGTTTCTTCATCAATATCCCTCGTTACTATCTTAACATTCTTATGCTTTATAATTGAAAATGATTCAAAGTAAGAGGCTCATCACATAAGAAACATACACTCATTTCCATTTTTTCTTCCACTTCAAGAACACTCAAAGTCTTCATTAATTTGTATTTGGCAGCCATAATCACACAAGATCGAAGGCTCGTGATACCAATTTAGACGGTAAAAATGGATTCTATGGACAAACCAATAAAATCTAAGTCTCAATGTAGGAATTCTAATGATTTAGAATAGAATTCGATACAAAAGAGAAATCATGTGAGAATAGTGTTATGAGAGTTTTAGAGAGAAGATAATTGTTGAAATATTGATTGATTCTCAAATGAGGTACAAGACCATGTTTAATATATGTGCTATTTGTATTGAAAAAAATCAGCTCAAAAGTGGCAAAACATACTACTTCTCTGTTTCTAATTATAAGACTCTTTTGAGAATATTTTTGTCCTTTTTTACAAGACACTTTAGCTATTTCAACTACATTAATTATTTTTTTACGAACATACCCCTGTTTATAATACATCTTTTACTTCAATCAACAATAAATAACATGTTGAAAACATAAACTAACTATCATAAAGGATAAAATTGTAAAAATCATAATAATCAAAAACAAATAATGCAAAAATCAACTTTCTTAATTCCCATGATTTTGTCAAAGGGTCTTATATTTAGAGATATAGGTAATATTATTTTCTTTATATATAGTGTAGGTAACAGTTATTCTTTCTTCTTAAAAAAAACAAAGTTATTCTCTTTTCTCATACACCAAAAAAGATAGGAAAATATCTGAACAACAGTTAAAGAAACAAATATAGTATGAATATCTTAAATTAAAACTTATATGGTCAAAGTCTTATAAGTGTAAAAGATGATGTTTTCAATGTAAATGTTTTATTTTATTTCTTTAACGTGTTAAGGGTCACTGGTTAGAACCCATTTGGGGTTGGCATAGTGGTTGGCTTGGAATCTTAGAGTTTGCTCCTTCAGAGGTTTCAGGTTCGATTCCCTCTGGTGCCAATTTTGATGGGCTAGGTCCATACAAAGCTTGTTAGTGGGCGGTGCCGGTGGGATTAGTCCCCTTGAATTAGTCGATTATTGGATCGGATACCGAATTTTCAAAAAAAAAAAAAAAAGGTCACTGGTTAGCATTACCCACAAATATAAACGAAAAGACACAACTCACAAAACATATATTAAATCAACATCATGCAAAATATCTACCACAAAAATCAACATCTATAAAAAAAATTGCAATCTTACTAACAAAAACATTATATGTTCAACATTTCAAAATAGATTATAAAATAAATAACTTCTTGACCATTTGTTTATGCATACAATTGTCTCTATCTTTTTAAGTTCACATATTTAAATACGTCTTTTTAATAATTTTTCAACAACTTATCAATGTAAATTTTTAAAAATGTATTGACGGGGCTCATCTTTTTCCATCACTAAACCTCCTATGTTTCAGCTGTTGCCTAGGGGAAAAAAGTTCATCATAACACATAGAAAACTCCTGTTCTCTCTTTTCTAGCATCTCAAAGGAAACAAAAGTTCTAGGAATTTGATCAAATTCAAACTTTGGTGCTTGGTTTTGAGAGTTAAAGCTACTACGACAATAAGAGGAATAGGTGAAATCCCATCATAGGCTTGACTTTACTAAACATAGATGCAATTTCGGCAAGATTTAGTGAATCATGTAATATAGCTACATTAACAGGTTGTGCCGGCAAAAAGGCTTTACTGCAGTGTTTGGTTGCCTTCCTAATTTGATAAATTTAAAATGATTCCTAGAAATTGGTCTTCACGGTTCGCGGGGTGGTGTAATGGTGTTGTGCCATCTAGCGCCTCTTTGCCCTGCCCACTGCAGGCTGATTGTACGAAATTGGGAATCTAAGTTTCAAAATACCAACAAAATGAATTTTGGAATCAAATTCCAGTTTACGTTTCAGAAATTAAGTTTTAATGTAATGAATGCACAATTTTTAACATAAAATTTTATCATTAGACTTCTTATCAAGTGTCCTTATCATTTCCCTAAAATAAATTGGAATTCATGTATGTTTATATTTTATAAATAATAAACAAGGATGCAATGCAACTAACATAGGGAATTTATGTGCACGAACTTATGTGTGCTATTGCAAAGCAATAAAAGGTATCAGAGACTCGTCCTTTCAAAAGACATACAAATAAGCCATAATTTAACAAGTCAATCAACCATGACGTTTAAATTTAACAAAATAAATAATTGTCATTCAAAGTACGATAAGTCGCGTTTACAAACCCAAAGAAAACAATGCGATGACTTGTTCGAAAAACCACAACAAATGAAATTGCTTTTTTATTGCATCAAATTCATCTTGTATGTATAAATTGAGAAAACTCGTTCATACAAAGCTTTACCTCTTCAAATTATTACTATAAACTAGTACCAAGAATACAAAGTTCGCATAATATCAAATATTGTACCATTTTTCAAAAAAATTAAATATTGTACCTAGTAAGTTTGCAATGGTAAAGTAGTCCATGAATATTGCAGGATTGCATTGCATCCATGATATTGCATGAATAAAGGAGTCCATGGAAAAACATGGAGGGTGTGTGTAAAAAATATCGTAATCAAAATAAATATATTCTCCATATTTTTATGAACTCTTCATGAATGCAATATCATGGATATTTTGCAATTTTATATCGCTAATTTGAACGTTTCAAGCTAGTTTGTAAACTTATCATTTTTTTTTTCGTTTTCAACAATGTTGAATTTGTGTGTTGTTTCTAATGTACTTAAATGTTAATGAATTAATATAATTTTTTGGTCAATAAAAACTTCAAAAATAATGTTATAAATAAAAAATATTTGACAAAATTACACAATTCGTCTATTAACTTAATTTAGGTAAGACTTTCGTAATTTATTTATTTATTTTTTCTGATTTAATCTTTTACGTTATAAAATGTCAACATTGTTATCATTTTTTTCTATAAAAAAATCATTAAAAAAAACTTAATTTTTTTCATCAAACTCATAAACAAACTCAAATCCTCGTCATACAAACATATAGCCCAATTTTCATTGAAAAATCTCATAAAAATTATACGGTTTTGATATTTTATAACATAAAAGATTAAACCAAGAAAAAAATAAAGGACGAAAAATGTTACCTCAATATAAAAGGAAAACATTACTAAAAAAGGAAATCTTTTAAACTTTTTATGAATTAATTACACAATTCTTAGCACATTAATTACTATAAGATTTCTCTTTTTAGTATCCTTAATCAATGCTCTGGAGGGTATCGGTTAGCATTTTCCAAACAAAATGTGGTTAATGTTGTATAAGAAAGAGTAATTATTAGTTATTTACAAATATATTCTTCACTAATGATATGGAAAACATAAATTAAAAGAATTGGAAAATGAACAAGTAAAAAATAATAAAAAGCATGATTGGAAAATAAACATTAATGATTCATTGATATCTTAAAATGACATATAATTAAAAACATTTTTTTTCTTCATAACTAGTTACAAACCTGTGCTTCGTACGGGTTGAATAACGTATTTTTTAAAAATTTAGCTCCGAAGGGGAAATCTTATAAATTACGGAAAATTGTTGTCCTTTATAAATGTGAAAATAAAATCTGCGTAAACCAAAATTTTGCAACACAAAGCCTAAAACACTACATAAAAAATAACATAACAGCTATTGTAATCTCTTATTCCTTAAAGTTAACCCGAACGCAAAATTTTGCCCTAGATTTAACCTAACTTCTTTGCTTAATTTTACTATTAACCCTATTTAATTTAATCAAAATGTTAAGGTTAATTGTTAGGGAAATTAAAATAAACAAATCGCTTCTAATTTTTCTCCTTAATTTTACTAAACAAATTATACTAACCCTAGATTTAATTTATGCAAAATGTCATCTCTTATTTATAAACGTTAACCCGTGACGCAATATTTACCCTGGATTTAACCTTATTTTTTCGTGTAACTTTACTATATTAACCCTAGGTTTAATTTATGCAAAATGTCATCTCTTATTTTTAAATGTTAACCCGTGACACAATATTAACCCTAAATTTAACCTAATTTTTTCGTGTGACTTTACTATATTAACCCTAGATTTAATTTATGCAAAATGTTATCTCTTATTTCTAAATGTTAATCCGTGACGCAATATTAACCCTAGATATAACCTATTTTTTCGCGTGACTTTACTATTTAACCCTAGATTTAATTTATGCAAAATGTCATCTCTAATTTTAACCTAATTTTTCCCTTCACACTTTTGCATTTAATGTTTATCTAAAGTAAAATAAAATGATGTTCCCAATTATATGCTGTTTTTTTGGAAAGGAATAACAGTTAACCCGTCTTGTAACGCCCCAATTTTATTTAATTATTTTTAGTTGATTTAAAGTCCTTTATATGATTTTTATATATGATTTTATATTATTATGTGGTGTGTTATATTTTATTAAATGAGTTATTTTACTATTTAATAGAATAAGTGGGAATTAGTAATTATTGGAGTTGTGGGGTTAATTAATAATTAATAGAATTAATTGGGGAATTAAATTGAAATAAGTGGGGAGTTAAGAAAAAGGGAGAAGTCAGAAAGAAACAGTTTCACGTACATCAGTTTTGGGAGAAAACCAAGAGAAAGCTAGGAGAAGAGCCAAGAGGGGAGAATCTGATTTTTGTAGAGATTTGTTCATCAATTCAAGGTAAGGGTGAGACTATCTCTCAATGATAATGGTTATATAATTCTGATTTTGGTTTAGAATAGTTCTAGTTGAAATTGGGAATTGGGGGTTAGGTTTTGGGAGTATGATTCTTGGATTGAAAAGTGTAGAAACCATGGCAATTGTGTTAAGAATTGATGTTCAGGTTGTAGAATAATCATAGGTTAAGTTTCCTATCAAATTTGGGGTTTGGGTTGATGAAATTTGGTTTTTTTGGGTGAAAATTGTGCAGAAATCGTAACAGCAAGGGAAAAACTCGCTAGGAGTTCACTATTAGCGAAACTCCCTATAACTATTTCGCTATTAGCTCACTTTTCGCCATTAGCGAAATTGCCCAGTGACAACATACCCTGTTTTATGTTCTTGCGTCTTTTTCACAGGTTTCTATTTTGAATTGGCCTTTGGTGTGAACATGAAAGTTGTAGATAATTTTGTTAGCTTTCCAATGGCTTTGGTTTGACGTGAAAATGATTTTTGGTTTTTGAGTTATCATGAAAATACTCCAAGGAGGTCTTACTGAAATCTTATGAAAATTCAGCATAACCCTTTTTAAGTTAACCCAAAACTTATGGGATAATTCCAAGACTCAAAACTAGAAGTAATATGAGTTCAATTAAGGTGTTTAAAAGTATTTAACCCATGTTATGAGTAGACCTTTGAGGTAGGAGAGAAGTTATTCTTGATTATACGGGGATTCAGAGAGGATGTTTATAATGTTTAATGACGTCGACTTAGGTTGATGAACAAATGAGGAGATAGTTATATATTATGAAAGATGTTGATATGAGTCCTACTTGTTGTATATGATGGTTATTATCGTTGTTGTCTCGCTGCTTATTATTATATGTTGCTGTTGATTGAATATGATTTGCTGCTGATTGTTGGTTTATGCATAAATGCATTCAATTGGATTATACAAGATGTTGGTTCAGGTTGTAAGGTTGCAAGTTGTCGTTCCAAGTAACGGAGTCATAGGTTGTTGATGTTGACCAAGTTGGGGAGTAAGTCATAAGTTATTATGCACAGTCGTTGTCGTTGTCGTTGCCTATGTTGTCGTTGTCGTAGTTGAGTTGTATGTTGATATACACAAGTCGAGTCTTTTCATGATTAGGAAACTGTTGAGGGCTTATGCCCTGAAATGCTTTGTCATTCAACCGTGGAGGGCTTATGCCCCGGAATGCTTAGTCATTCAACACGATGGAAATGGTGCTACCTTGATGTTGTTGTTGTCGTTGTTGTTGATGGAGAATTTGTCGTAGTTGAGGTCGTTGTCGATTGATTGTGTTGTTGTCGTTGTTGTAGATGGAGTTGTTGTAATTGTGGTTGTCGTTGAGTGAGTTATTGTTGTTGTTGTTGATTGAGTTGTTGTTGTCGTCGTTGGTTGATTTAGTAAGTGTTTCTAAAGATGAAGAAGTATGAATATTATTGTTGAATATATGCTGCTAATTATGTTATTTAATTAAGTTGATGATTTATATATCTACTATTATTGTTTGTGAATCTCACCCCTTCTGCTTGGAATTGTTGCCCTTCGTATGGGTAACTTGCAGGTATTGAAGCTTATTAGAAGTGGTGGCTCAAGTGTCTTAGGGCTCTGATACATAACGGGATGGAAAATTGTTGTCATGTTTTCATTCCTTATGTATCATTATGAACCTGTTGATGTTGATTTAATCTTTAAAGTTATTTTGTTGAGGCCATGTGCCAAGGTGTTATTGGAAGTTGTTTTAACATTGAAAGATATTTTCCGCTGCGAATTATTGTCGTTTATGAATGATGTTTTATTAAATAGTTTTATATTCTATTTAAGAAATTTTGAAAGGCAGTGTAACACTCCGTTGATGATTTAACTCTGATTTTATTATTAATATAATTGTTGGGAAGTCGGGGTGTTACACGTCTCGCTATACTTAACATAATATCTTGCTTATAAATGTTAACCCGTCTTGCTATACATAACCTATTTTATTTCTTAAAGTTAACCCGAACGCAAAATTTTGCCCTATATTTAACCTAACTTCTTTGCTTAATTTTACTGTATTAAGCCTATTTAATTAACCCTGTTTAATTTAATCAAAATGTTAACGTTAATTGTTAGGAAAATCAAAATAAACAAATCGCTCCTAATTTTTCTCTTTAATTATATTAACCTTAGATTTAATTTATGCAAAATGGCATCTCTTATTTCTAAATGTTAACCCGTGACGCAATATTAACCCTAGATTTAACCTAATTTTTTCGTGTGACTTTACTATATTAACCCTAGATTTAATTTATGCAAAATGTCATCTCTTATTTCTAAATGTTAACCCGTGACGCAATATTAACCCTAGATTTAACCTATTTTTCTGCATGACTTTACTATATTAACCCTAGATTTAATTTATGCAAAATGTCAGCTCTAATTTTAACCTAATTTTTCCCTCCACACTTTTACATTTAATGTTTATCTAAGGTAAAATAATAACCTTAGATAATCACGACATAAAAAAAATTCTTCGAAAGAAAAGATTTTAAAACGACGGAATATTGTGATTCATCATAAAATATGCATGGGCTGATTTAGAGATCATATAATCAGTTTATGAGATTAGGAATTGACATAATATTTAGGATGAAAACAATTGGAACCAAAAAGGAACCAATGATGTGTGAATTATGATTACATATTATCCAAAATTATAAAAAAGAGTGTTGTTGTTGTAGAGTTACCAAAAAAGGATTGATACCCATATTTACATAAGATGAAATCAAACAAAGAAGTAACATTGGTGAGTGAAGATAATCTTGTCTAGGATTAGAGTTAAGGTGATCTGTTGAAAGTGCGGATCATGAACACCAAATCTTTATTTGGGAACGACTTGAACGTGCATATTTTTAGGTGGCTTCTTTAGATAAAAAATTAGCTATCACCTACCTCTAACATATATTCTCGGCAAAAGTTGAACCATTGACCGCCTAAGTATTTTTCGTAACTTGCTCTCTTTGCCGTTATCAAGTGACACTTATACCTTTTTTGAGTTTGTTTGTCGATGAGTGTGAATTTTTTCCCTGTTCCTTTTAGAAATGTCCTTGATATCTCATTTGGGAAGTGCTAGGTACAAAACAAATTGTAGTGTTAATTAGATGTTATATATAAGTACATTTCTAAAACATTTACCAAAGCATATAAAGATTTGTTGTAGGAAAAGAACATGTTTTATTTTGTTCAAGAGATTAGGAAAACAACATTATAATTAACTTGATACTAATTGGAATCAATGAAGTAACCAACAATGTGCAGATTAACGTTACATAATAGTTAGGTTTATAAAAAAAACTGCAAGTGTCATAGACTAACCAAAAAGGGATTTTTGCCAATATTTACATCAGACAAAATGAAAAGAACAAATGGCATCCCAAAGTCAAGATAGTTTACGATTACAGTTCAAAGCGATGCGTCAAAATAGTAGAAGTTCAAATAGTTCAGCAGCAAAGATCTACTTTGGAACAACTCGAACATGCAAGTTCTTCGGTGACTTTTCGAGATCAAAGATAAGCTTACCACCTTCTTCCATCGCACGTTCTTTGCAGAAATTGAACCACTGTCCACCCAAGTATTTTTCATAGCTTTCTCTTTCAGCGGTAATGAGGCGACACTTATATTTTCTTTGTGTCTGGTCATCAATGAGAGTGATTGTTTTGCGCTTTCCTTTTAGAATTGTTCTTGACACCTCGTTTGTGAAATGCTAAACAGGGAAATAACAACAATATTAGTCTAATGCATATTAACATGGATAAGACGTATGCGAATATAGTTACATATAATTTATAAAAGAAAGGTAGCATAACTTATTTTAAGCTAAAGAAAATGTATCATGACTTCTAATTTATCTTCCTATTATCTTCCTGAAAAGGCTAGAAAAATGCATTCATGTGCATTATATGAACCCCGTTGACAAATTAACATTGTTGAAACAGATGGAAATTAAGCATCGCTCCCGCATGTGAATTTATAGCTAGCACCATTTGACAATGATGTCTTCGAACATTTGATGCAACTCTCATAATATCATCCAAACTGGTTAGGATTGAATTTAGTTGCTTTTCAAATAGTGATGCAATATGTATCCTAACACAAATTATGCACATGAAATAAATATTAATGCAATATGTATTTTTAATTTGTGCGTAAAAAATTCAAAGCATGTTTGTGCATAAAAAAAAGCAGACCTTGACTAAGTTTATAAATTCAACAATTGGCCTAACCTGAGACATATTGGAAAAATCGTTGTACGAAGTACATTGAGAAGAAGCCAAATTGTGACTTTAGTTCTGACTGATGCTTTGACTTTGAGCTTGAGAAGTGTTAAGGTCACAACAACAATTCAAGAAACATGGTCAAAAAACAATCAATTCAGAGTGTGAAATAATAATTTACTCTAACACTGTATTGTGAAATCATAATGCAAACTTACTAAGTCTTAAACTTCTCAACAACCGGATAATGTAGGTTGATGAGCAGCCTCGAACCTGACCAATTGTTACATATATTTGGGTTGCCATTGACTATAAAATGGAAGCAAAGAACTCAAGGTAAATAGATGGTAAATTATCAGGTCATTATCAAACTTATACAAAATCCTATCATCTTATGTTGACAAATTAGAAAATAATACATTTTATCTTTCAACACAATGTTCGTACACAGTTTTTTTCTAGTCCCAATTGGTATTGTCTTGACAATCTCATGAAGAAGCCCGGTGATTTCTTTTAAAAAAAATTACTATTATAAATGTTGGAATTTATATTATATGATATTATATTTGTTTGTGAACATATGTTTAGTTTTTTTGAATAAGAAAAAGATATGCATAGTTTGTTACAATATAGAGGTGCAATATATATATATAGGGCATATCAAATGAGAGGAGTGGTTATTATGAGAGATGAGATGACTTAATAATAACCATTGGATCTAAACTAATCATGTTACTTCATCAATAGCTATGCAGTCAATTAAAACAAAAAACACATTTCTTCGTCTTTCCTCTACACACACTTAATAGTTAAAAAAAGTCGGGTCAAAAGATACATTAATCTTTCACAACGACAATGTAGAAGCAACTGAATTTGGGAGAAAAAAATTGAAAAATAGTTAAAAATATAAAAAATGGAAAATAATTAAAAGTTATTAAAAAAAAATTGGTTAGGATATTTGTGAGGTTGTGATGATTAAAGGATATTGAAATTAAATATATAAGTGATAAAAAGATAATACAATTTCTTTGAAAAAAAGATTAAACTAAATGGAACGGTTGAAAAAAATAAAGTTAAATGGAAGAAAAAAAATATTGAAATATAATATTAAAAAATAAAGAAAAGGTTCCAGCGTGAGTTGAAAATAGGTGTTTGTGAAATAAATTGTCGAGAAATAGTTTTTTAAAGTGACATTCAACAGCTTCTGGTCAAAGCTGATTCCATTCAATTTTATACGTTCAAAAAATGTTCTTTTTTTAGTAAGTATTTAATTGATATTGTGTTTGACCTAATTTCTCCTTAAAAATGTAGAGAAGTTTGAAAAAAGTCGGGTCAAACGATACCTTAATCTCCCACAACGGCAATATAGAAGCTATTGAATTTGGGAGAAAAAATTTAAAAATAGTTAAAATTAGAAAATAATTAAAAAAATTGGTTAGGGGCAAAAATGGAAATTCATGAGCCAATCTTAAAAAAAACTCAACCAATTAATAATTTACCAAATTACCCTTTATAGGGGTAAAATGGTAAATTCGAGGGACATTTCTTTTTATAGGAGTAGTACATACATAGAGAAGTATATAGATATAAAGATCATATGATTTAGAATAGACAAAGTAAATTTTAGAGGGAACATAAAAAAGAGAAGGTTATTAAGACCAATTACCCTACAAAATTAGTGATAGAGTGAGGATAATTAAGGAAATTTGGTGTGGGGTGTGATTCGTAGGTGAGTTACTCCCTCCCGCCAACACATTTCATTGCCCTCTCTTGTTTTCATTTTCGTCCCCTTTCCCTCTTTTTGAATTGAATAAGTAGAAGAAAGAGTGTTGCGAAGAAGATTCGAGAAGAAGAAGAAGAAGAAGAAGGAGGAGGAGGATGAGCGCGGTGAATATCACGAACGTGACGGTCCTCGACAATCCAGCTTCGTTTCTCAATCCCTTTCAGTTCGAGATTTCCTATGAGTGTTTGGCCGCTCTCAAAGATGGTATCGTTTCTCTTTACTCTACTACTTTTCTAACCTAATTCATTTCTTCATTTATCTTGCTTTAGATCTTCAATTTTCGTTTTCGTTTTCGCTCTGTTAGGTTAGGGTTTAGGGTTTTTCTTTTCAGATCTTGTTTCTGTTCCCAAATTTGACCTAATTTTGTTAGTTATTTAGGGCACCAATCCTCTTTTCTTGTTTTTATTTTAGGGTTTAGGTTGTTCTACTCCCCCATGTAATCTAATCTAATCTAACTATATTTTGTAAAATAAAGTAAAATGTGGACTATCATGTCAATTTGGGTCAAAATAGGGTTTACTCCATTGTTGTGACAACATATGCTCTTGTCATAGATTTGGAATGGAAGCTCATCTATGTTGGATCTGCTGAGGATGAGACTTATGACCAGTTATTGGAGAGTGTCCTTGTTGGTCCTGTCAATGTTGGAAACTATCGCTTTGTTTTACAGGCAATCATCTCCTTTATCAATTCTGTTGCCACTTCTTATAAATAAATATATATAATATTCAACCTTAACAATTCTCTTCTCTTTTTATAACAGGCAGATCCACCAGACCCATCCAAGATTCGTGAAGAAGATATCATTGGTGTTACAGTGCTTCTACTCACCTGCTCTTATTTGGGTCAAGAGTTCATTCGTGTTGGCTACTATGTCAACAATGACTATGACGACGAGCAGCTCAGAGAGGAACCTCCAACCAAGGTTTTAACAGATAGGGTTCAAAGGAACATCTTATCTGATAAACCAAGGGTCACTAAGTTCCCCATCAATTTCCATCCTGAGAACAATGAAAATGAAGAACAACCCCCTCCCTCCGAGCAACAACCTGAAACTGGAGAAGAAGAAGATCCACTTGCTGCACCGGATACCATTCCCCCAAATGAGGGGGGTTCTTAACATTTTGTTGGTATACAGGCTTTTCAATTCCCCAATGTCCATCTTTACATTACCTGTATGGATTAATTAAGATACTTTTTGTGAATCTCTTATGGATAAAGTTGATGATATAATTCATGAGTTCTATTGGAAGTCTTTGAATGACTAGGTTCAAGATGTTTGCAATGTGCGAAAACAAGTTACTATCCACAAATTGTTGCTATACAAATCCAATTTCGTTGGATCTAGCATTTCATATTATGAGCTAAGAAGCTTTGAAGTATTTTTTAGTTTTTATATTCCGTTTGCCCGAGTTATTTCTACTTTCTAGCTAAATTTAATAAGCTTCTCAGTACAGGTTATCAAAATTGATTTTGTAGACCTTAATCTTTGTTCTCTTTTCAATTTCCTTGTATCACCAAATTTTGTTTTTGAATGAAAATAAATGTTGAGAATGAAATAGTTTTTTTTTAATACAAATGACCATTTGAATTTTAGGGCTAATATCATAAGCTTTCTAGTGATTTTTTTTTAATAAGACGAGCTTTCTAACGATTAGCATTAATTGAATAAGCATTTAATTAAATTATTATCTGTTAGTCCCCGTTGAGGTATTGAGCTCAAACAGCTTAGCCAAACTGGGCTGTACAAGTAAAGAACAGGGGAATCCACTTCTTGTCTTGTTAGTAAAGCTGGACTGAACCTAGGTAGCCTTATTTTTGTGCCAAGTTTTGTATCTGACAGATAGAGCAAAAATATTCGTGTTTTCTCGGCTTGAGCTGCTTCTGTAATGATGGCTATTGATAACAGAGCTGTTTAGTATTAAGACCAAACTTACACAAGTCTCTGTACCAATTGAACAATTCTTCCCTGTATTTATAATTATGTTCGGATTATCTACTCCATTTCTCTCTACCTGCCCTCAATGAATTAGACGGTAGAGAATTCTTGTATAGGAGTGAGGAATTCACTTCTCACCAACACCACAAAGAAAATGTTCCCTGTTAAGACGCTAGAGCGTTGGGTAGTTTTATACACATTTCATTTGTGTAAACTTTTTTATTTTTAATTTATCCTTTTTATATGTTAAAAAAGAAAGAAAAGACGTGAATTACATGAAAAATAATAAGAGTATATGGAAGTCAAAGACCCACATGGACAGACAGTAGAGTTGTCGTGGTGGGAAGAAACATCAAAACATAGATAGGAACGATATATGTTTTGTTGCATTGGATTGCATGGATGTCATCATTGCAGCATAGGAATTTCTTGGAAGCTCCAACTAGAGACGGCACAAGTATAATAGTAATGAAATGTTATTGGTTGAATGGTAGAGTAAGAGAAAGAAAGAAAGAGAGAATGAAAGTACCTAGCCCGACTCGGAAGCAATCTGTTGGAGATCGTCACATGATATCGCCTACTCGCCACAATATGTCACGTTCCGCACGGAGGAGGAAGAACAGTGGTCATTGGTGGTTGTCATCAATATCATGGATGAAGAAAGAGGTTGACTCATATGATATGACTCATCATACTCACCTCTCTTCTGATAGTCCCTACTACAAGGGTCTTACCGATCAATCTCTTGCTATTCCTCATGAAGAATACCAAGAGGATGACAACAACAATATCTCTTCATCACTGCGACCTATCCTCCTTTCATCATCCCCCCACAGTAGTCCTTACTACAAAGGTCTTACCGATTATTCTCTTGTCATTGATGCCTCTTGGGCCACTCCTCATCCCCACCCCCATCATAACTCATCCCTTTCTTGTTATCACGACTCAAGTCCATACTATAGGGGTCTTATTGCTCTTCCTGTTCCCACTTCCCCCTCCTCTCTCTTCTCCCTCAACATCAATTTCAATACCACCCCCACCACCCAACCACCAACTCATGATTTTGTTGTCTTTTTAAGTCCAGAAGATCAATCACTCATGGTAACAGAACCAGAAGCAACTTTGGAGGAGGCGATGGTGTTGATCCATCCCGATATCCAAGGGAAGCCTTTGAGGGTTAACAATCCGTCATCATCACAAGCAACTTTGGAGAAGATGGACGACGGTAGTGACGATGTTGAAGGCGGGAAGCCTTTGAGGGTTAATTATGAATCAGAAACTATTCCAGAGAAAACAATTTTGTGTGACGATGTTGTGTTGTTGGTTGAAGAGCATAAGAGAAAGCCTTTGAGGGAGAGAGTAACATCAAATTCGGAGACAGTATTGTCACAACAAGAAAATGCTGACAAAACAGATTTGGGTATGGAGGAGGAGATGGAATTGGTGATGATTGAACAAGAGAAGCCATTGAGAGAGAGTCGTGCGTCACAAGTTGGGAATGAGAATGTACTAATAAATACAGAGACAACAGGTTTGAAAGAGGAACTCAGAGACTTTTGGTTGGGTGGTCAAAAGACTGCTTCTGAACAAACAGTGTCAATGGAATTACCTTGTGAGCATAAGTCGATGAACACGGCTGTGGAAGGAAATATGTATGAGTATCTGTGGGCAACCAAATACCAGCCCAAGATATTGGCAGACTTCATCTGCAACAGAGATAAAGCACTTCAGCTGAAAGCATTGGTAAGAAGAATATGATGCTTCGTTCATTCATTCATTTTTTTTTTTTTTGTACAAAGTTCTTTTTTCTATTTATTACAAGATCACAACTGCATGCCCAACATAGGTAATATAATTTCTTTTGTAATTGCTGCGTATATAGGTTAAAGGTGGGTGTGGCTGTAATCATTTTATATTTGAAGGACCCCCAAATGTAGGAAAGAGATCCATGATACGGGCTATGCTTCGGGAGGTATTTGGCGCTGACGGAGTGCAGGTATATTCATTCATCAATCTTGTCCTTGTATTCTACTATTTTTAGCATGTTTATGTCTGTGTATATAGATTCCTTTGCTTCTTAATGGCAGGTCACAGAAGAATATAAAGACTTCAACTTGAAGGTAATGCATACTTTCACTGCCATTGCATTTTCTCTTTTTTAATCAATTTGTGTTGTGAATTCCGGACTCAAATTTCACACCAATACAAATTATATGAGGTGTGGAGCAAGTATCAATGACAACCAATAACCAAATGTGAATAAACCACAAGCAATAAAAACAATCTAGATCTAATCTAGAAAACCAAGTGCATAGCAAAGCCACAATTCAACCAAAGGATAAACAAGATAAAGAGAGTAAAGAAAAGATAACAACACTAAGAAATGTTCACCAAGTTCGGTCCAACAATGACCTACTATGGAGGAGAGATTGATCTCTCCAATCCACTATCAATGAATTCTTACAAAGAGATACAAATAGGTTACAAGAAATACAAGAAATTAGCTTCAACAAACTTACAAAGAACAACCCTAATTTCTACCCATATGAACAAGACACTCATGATTTTCACTCTCCCAAGGTATTTACAATTGTTTCCCAACTCTATAATCTAACCTACAAAAGAGAACCAACCCCTAGCCTTTGATTTCACTAAGGATCTTCTCTTTTGGTTTCACAAGACTCACTCAAGTTGCTCACAAAAGAATCTCCACTCATGTGTTTTCCAACCTCATGAATTTTTCCCAAAAGGCACCAACCCTTTTCCCAAGAGCTCCCTCTTTTGGTTCTCCAAGATTCACATCTTGAAGCTTTGAACCTCATCCAAAGACCCTCAACTTTTAGTATCTAAAACCCTAAAAGTTTCCTCCTTTGGTTTCAATGAAATTCACCAAGCTTACCCAACAAATGGGTCATGGAGTGCTTACATAGTGTTCAGATCCGGACAAAATTGTGTCACGATTTCCCAAATCGTGACACGTTTGGTGCGTACGACCCAAGGTACGACCAACCTTATCCTGAAAACTTGCCCAGCAAGCCGAAAATCGTATCACGTTTTCCCAAATCGTGTCACGATTGAACACCCTGAAAACAATGCTCACTGCCTAGAAAATCGTGCCACAATGCCAAAATCGTGTCACGATTCCAACATTTTCCAAACACCAAATTTTGAGTCATCCTCAACAATTTGCTTGATGGATTAATGATAAACAAATTGTTCCTTAAGTTCAACTAACAAGCAAACAGCACGAAAAATAGTTTGTCATAGATCATGTTGATTTATACTCGTTCAGTTATGATTTTTCACTATACGGTAATAGCTAGAGGATTTGCAAGAAGGTATAAAATACTCTCACACAAAACATCACTCCCCTGCCCCCCTATACCATATGTAATGTGGTTAAGACTTAAGAGGCTGAATTTGGGTAACTTAACTCCATTTGTTCGTTTATTAGATACTTATTTGGTTAAGAAATTAGCCTAACCGGCACAATTGGTTACTCAAGTTACTTAGTTATGTCAATGTGTAAACACTTTTCTCATTTAGCATATTTCATATTTTTCTCTCCTCGTGTTTCCCTAGAGTTTGTTGATTGAGATATGAACCATATTATCTACCCAAGTTAGGAATTGTAAGTAGGCATATAAGCTCTTAAGTCTTAACAATATAATGAAAGAAACTTTAAATATTGCCTGTCTCTCTCCTTTGACATGGATAGGGAGAAATGGTCGAAAATCTCAAACTGCGTGTGCAGAAATCACTCCATCATGTTGAGGTAAATCTCTCAGAAGCAAAGGGATATGAAAAGAATGTGATTGTTGAGTTATTCAAGGAAACATATGGTAAGGTGATCAATAGTTCACTGCCTTGTAGCCCAGAAAACTGTCAAGGTACGCACGCACTCTAATGCTAAAGCCAATATTGTTGTTTTGTATGGACCAATCAAGTAATTAATATGTTTAACTGTTTATTATATATCTCAACAAACAAACAAAAAAAGCAATAATTTTGTATGAGGCGGAGAAGCTATCGTTAGAATCGGTGTTGTATATAAAGTGGCTGGTAGAAAAGTATAAAGGGTGTAATAAGCTGTTCTTTTGTTGCTCTGATGAATCAAGGCTACAACCAATCCAATCATATTGCACCACGGTCCGCCTCTCATCACCATCAACCCAACAGGTCACTCAGCATTTGCTATTACTTACCTTTCCTCTAATCATACAATTTCAGACTCAATTCTATTTCTGTTGTTATCCTAATCACTTATAATCTCGTCATCTAGTAATTGCACTTTTGCATCAACATCTTGCGTATTATATGAAATTTATTGGAGGGGTACAATTGATTTTTCAGTCATTTTCCAATTAAGGGACTAATTTGAGACAAAAAAGCCCAACAATGTTTTTAATAGAAGGACATTTTGGAGAGGTTTTGTTTCATCATATTATAAATGAAGTTTTTTTTTTGTTGGTAAAACTTAATACTATCTAATGAGGAAAAACTTGATCATATCTTTAAATCATATAATATATGAAGTTGGTCCTATGAGGAAATAAAAATTTGATTGTTGTTGTCACTTAAGGATACCAAATTAACTGTAACTATAAATATTTGATGAAGTTTTAATGTTCCTTCTATCCTTTTGAATAAACAGATTGTCAAGATTTTGGAATATATTGTACAAGAAGAAGGAATAAAATTATCACACGAGTCAATCAAGAGTATAGTTTTAAGGTCCAAAAACAATCTCCGTCAAGCCATTCGTTCATTGGAGGCCACTTACCGAAACAAGTGAGTAATCATTTACAAATACTATTCTGAATGTTAATTTTTTGGTTACCAAGCTAAAAGTGACAAAACAAGAAAAGACAAAGGCTCTGTTGGTAAAAATAGCGAATAGCTGATAGCTTTTAGCTGATAAGCTAGCTGATAGTTTTTAGCTGATAAACTAACTGAAGTATTTGGTAAAAATAGCGGTTCAACTAGCTGATAAATGTAAAATTACATAAAGGGTATTCTTAATTCATAATAAAAATTATATCATTAATTTAAGTATTTGTAATTTTGTAAACTAATTTTTCTTTAAAAAAATATTTTAAATTTATTAATTTAATATATCCTATGTATTATAAATTAAATTAAATTTTATTCACTAAAATTTTATCTTTTATTTATTATCATTTAAGTGTTTCCACTTTATAAAGAAAATAACATTTACCTCAAAAACAAAAAAAAAGGTAGCACTAATAGAGTAATACTAATAACAGAGAATAAAGAAAATAACCCTTACCTCAAAAAAAAAAAAAGTAACACTAATAGAATAATAGTATTTTGTTTCGTAAAAAAAAAACGAAGGTATATATTTTTTCAAAAAAAAAAAAAAAAAAAGGTCAGCTGATATATATACAAAAATTGGAATAAAGGGATAGTAGTCTTTATTACGTAGCTTATTATAAAAATTATAATGGATAAAAATACAATTTAAATAAAATAATAAGGGTAAAATTGGAAGAAAAAGTGAGAAGCTATAAGCTATAAGCTCAAACGCTACTTGGAATAGTTTCTGAAAAATAGCTTATAAGCTCGTGAAATAAGCTATAAGCTCATGGTGAAAAAGTGTTACCAAACAGAACTTTTTTTGTCAAACGAGCTTATAAGCTATAAGCTAAAAGCTCTTTTTTCAGACCCAAAGCAAAAAGAAAGAAAAACTAAGCTCTACCGAACCTTAAAACAACTTTTGATAATTCTTTTTCAATCAACTTTTGTCATCTAGAAAAGAGAAAAAGACGTTTTTTTTTTTCACTTTGTTTCAATCAAGTTGTTATTCACAGCAAAGGTGACTGCTTTTGTTCTAACTAATAATGCTTTTATTTTATCTCTTCAGTCTGTTTGTTTCACACCAAACAGGAGATGGGAAACTAGTTACCTTTAAATCAATTTAGTACAGTACGTGCCTTTGCAAGGGTCACATTCATCTCTTAAACAAAATTTTTTTTTTTTTTTTGGTCAGGCAAACAAAATTTAATATGTGATAAATTAATGATATTATATAATGTATACTCAATGTTTTTTTTTTGACACACGTGCGCACGCGTGTATACTCATTGTTTAATCTCTATAAGAATGGAGTCTATTTTACTTTCACTTCCTTCTCTTATCTCCTCTATTAAAAGTACTCATCTGTCTTGATATGGACCAAACAGATTTTAAATGTTAGAGAAAAATGTGAGTTTAAAAGGAAAAATAATAGCAACAGAGTGAAAAAAAAGAACAGTTTGAATAAGCTGGTCGTGAGGAAGAAATGTGCGGTGTCTAGAGGAATGTTTAGCCAACACACTGTCACTGTGATCTCATCTAATCTTTTTATTGACCAAAAAACAGTGTCCTTATTATTATATACTCAAGTGATTATTATTTATTTTTTTATAATGCAGGAATGCCCTCAACGACGATGATTTAGTTTTAACTGGATGGGAGGATGATATTTTGAATATTGCTAGAAATATAATCACAGAGCAGAGTCCTAGACAGTAAGTTATACTAATAAACTGTGCCTTCCTGTTCTATCTGTCTCTTGAATGCTTCCTGATGTAAAAGCATTTTTTTGACATTTATTTCTTCACATAAACAGTAATGATTAGTTGTAATCGTATTCTTATAACAATACAAAATGTAATAGGTTGTACGCCATTCGAAAAAAGCTTCAAAGTCTTATGATTCATGATGTTCCTCCTGACTTTATTTACAAGGTATTATAGCTGTCTGTCTTGTTTATTTTAAAAGGTATTTCATTCCAGTTCCAACTAAGTATCTTGGTTTACGTACGCAGTCTTTGGTTGCAAACTTGACCAGTCTAGTTGATGACTCGCTATGCTCAGGGGTTACCAAACTTGGCAAGGACTACACTGTAAATTCTCAAACTTAATTTGTTTATTCTTCTTGTGTTTGATAGGTTTATTTTTAAATTAATTGCCATATGATTGTAACATTTCAGAAAGGTGGTGCAATCAAATTTGAAGGCGTGAAGCATTATGCTCAAAACAAACAAGGAGGATCTGATGAAAAGAACAATAAACTAACAAAAAAGAATGCAATGAACTACTTAAAAGTTGAAGGTAATTAAAATACCTCCTATTTTAGTATTTAATCCTTTTTAGTATTCACAATAGTTTGTCTAACAAATGACATCAACAATGCTTGTAGTTGAGAATCAATATCATATTATTGTTTAGTCTTTTCTTTTGCATTTAAATATGGTTTAATATTATTAACTGAATTTCCACAAAATGTATTAGTTAAAATCTTACTCATTGAATCCCCATGAGTTGGGTTTCGAATCTCAGATTCTCCACTTATTCAATTTGGGGTGAATTTCTAGTCATTCAACAATTTAGTTATCATTTTTGGGATCTAGGTGAATTTAATTATTTTTCATTTATTATCACAGAATTTATAGCAAAATTCATGAGCTGGTACAAGAATTCGTGTAAAAGTAATGATCATGTGTAACTTATTGCTGGAATGGAGCATAGATAAGTGGTTGTTCTTGAAGCCATTCTGACTACGTTATCTTTATTATACAGACATGTCTCAAATATGAAGCTACTTTGCTGGATATTTTGTGTTTTTGAAACAGTCAAATAAGTTGTATGGGCATATTATACACTGCCAGCTGATGTTCTGAATTTATGTGTTTGCATTGCTATAGCAATTACTTTCTATATTCATGCATATTGCCTTAGAGTACATATATTAAATACTCTGGTAGTTTTTTTTTTTTTTTAAAAAAAAAAAAAAAAGAGGTAGGTTACTTATGAGTAAAGCGAAGACATATAAACTTTGAATTTGTAAATTTTGATCAATTTAGTCCTTCGAATTTGTAAAGTAGCAACCTAGTCTATTAAAATGAAAAATACCAATCATTTTAATTTTTTTATCAAAATATTTCTTTAGTAGACATCGATTCAAACAAATAAAAGACATGTATGCCAACTTAAATATTCTTTTACTGCATTTAAACAAGCACTGATTTTAAAAAATTTTATTACACAGTCCAAATTCTGATGATCAAAAGCATAGTAATACAAAGCTTATGGTACAAGCAACTTAGATAGGGTAGTACAATGTGTACTTTCTGATAGTACAATTCATATTAGCAAGTACAATTCTCAATTGTATATATACATTGATGTAACACATTTCCAATTAATGAATCAATTCACTTTTTCACACTTTCTTAATATGGTATCAGTTTTTCTTTCTCTCTCTTTTTCATGAGAGAGTTAGTTACGATCCGTTTTCCTTGCTTCCGCCATTGTTGCTTGTTCTTCAAGCTTTCTACTTTTCTCCAATTTTCTTGATCTTTTATTGAATCCTTCGTGATTCTTCTCCCTTTCTTCTCGATCTTCTCGTTTTTCTTGTTCTTGATTCTTCTTTTCTTCGCTTTCTTAGCGAATTGCTTGATTTCTGCATTTTCTCATACTCTGTTTTTCCCTTCATCTTCTTCGTTGCATTTTTCTGGTTTTTCACCATGCCACCTCGTGTAGCTCCTGTTATTCATCAACAACCTGACCCTGATTCTATTTACTATGTTCATCCTAGTGAAGGACCAAACTCGGTTACGGTTACACCACTTCTCACCGGTCCAAATTATCTTGCATGGAATCGTTCTATGAAACGTGCTCTTGGAACGAAGAACAAATTCGTTTTCATTGATGGATCTGTTCCAATTCCTCCACTGGATGACTTGAATCGTAATGCTTGGGAACGTTGTAATAATCTCATTCTTTCTTGGATTATTAATTCCGTTTCTCCTCAAATTGCTCAAACTATTGTCTTTCATGAATCCGCCATTGATGTTTGGATTGAATTGCAAGAGCGTTTTTCTAAGGTTGATCGTATTCGTGTTGCTTCACTACGTTCTTCCATTAACAATCTGAAACAAGGTGATAAATCTGTTCTTGATTACTTCACAGAGATCAAATCTCTATGGGAGGAACTTAATTCTCATCGTCCCATGCCTATGTGTACTTGTCCTTATCCTTGCCGTTGTGAATCCATGCGCGCTGCTCGTGATTTCAGAATGGAAGATCAAGTTATTCAATTTCTTACTGGTTTGAATGATAGCTTTTCAGTTGTGAAAACTCAAGTTCTTCTTATGGATCCTCTTCCTTCTATCAACAAAGTATATTCTATGGTGATTCAAGAAGAAAGCAACATTATCCCACCTACTTCACTAGCTTCAAATGAAGATTCTAGTATTCTAGTTAATGCTTCAGATGCAAGAAAGCCATTTCTGCGTGGTAAATCTTCTGGTACATCTCAATCCAAAAACAATTCTAGGTATTGTACCTTTTGTCACAGAAATAATCATACTGTGGAGTATTGCTATCTCAAGCATGGTTTTCCTAATGCAAATAAACCCAATGCTTCTTCAAATGCTGTTACTTCTGAGCATGTTGTGAATTCTCATACCTCTAGTGAAGGAACTTCTTCTTCTTCTCAGACTGGTTTGACTCAAGAGCAATATGATCATCTTGTATCCTTGTTACAGCAATCATCTTTGGTGCCTTCAGCAACTTCTCCTAACCCTGCCAGCACCAATCATGTTGCTACATCCTTCCCTTCTTCAATTGATTTCACTTCAGGTATAAACACCATTTTTTCTTGCTCTTTACATGTTCCTTCTGATCATTGGCTTATTGATTCTGGAGCCAATGAACATATTTGTTCCTCATTACATTTATTTCATTCTTATTATAGAATTAAACCTATATGTGTAAATTTACCAAATGGTTCATCTGTTATTGTTCAATATGCTGGCACAGTTGTTTTTTCACCTCATTTTCACATCACACATGTCTTATATTCTCCTTCCTTCAAAGTCAATCTCATATCAGTTTCTAAAATTTGTCAATCATTACCTTATCATGTTCATTTTTTGCTCAATACTTGTGTGATACAGGATGTGAAAACACAGAAGATGATTGGTTTGGGTAATCTCTGTGATGGTCTTTATAGATTGCATCCTTTTGCTCCTGCTACACCTCAAGCTCACTTCATTTCTTCTGCTGTTTCTCCTGCTAATAAAATGTCTTGTAATTCTGTTTCTTCCAATAATGTTTCTAGTATTCCTTCTAATGCAATCTGGCACTTTAGATTAGGACATTTGTCTAATCAAAGATTGTCCATGATGCATAGTTTGTACTCCTCAATTACTATTGATAATAAAGTTGTCTGTGACATTTGTCATTTTGCCAAACAAAGAAAATTACCTTACAATTTGAGTACCTCTATTGCTTCATCTAAATTTGAACTATTGCACTTTGATATTTGGGGTCCTCTTTCTGTTACTAGTGTTCATGGACACAAGTATTTTCTCACCATTGTTGATGATTTTAGTAGATTTTTATGGGTCATTCTGCTCAAAAATAAATCAGAAGTCTCAAATCATGTCAAAAAATTTGTCACATTGATCCATACTCATTATCACATTACTCCCAAGTACATAAGATCTAACAATGGTCCTGAGTTTTTAATCCCTGACTTTTATGCTTCTAAGGGAATCATACACCAAAAATCTTGTGTTGAAACTCCCCAACAAAATGGTAGAGTTGAAAGAAAGCATCAATATATTCTTAATGTTGCTAGAGCTTTACTTTTCCAATCTAAACTTCCCAAAATTTTTTGGTCATATGCTGTTATTCATGCTGTTTTCTTAATAAATAGAGTGCCTACCCCTCTTCTTAAACAAAAATCTCCTTATCAACTTCTTTATGATTCCTTACCTGACATACATTCCTTCAAAGTTTTTGGTTGTCTGTGTTTTGCTTCTACTCTTCTTGCTCATAGGTCAAAACTTCAATCTAGAGCAAGAAAATCTGTTTTCTTGGGTTACAAGTCAGGATCTAAAGGCTATGTTCTCTATGATCTTGATAACAGAGAAATATTTCTCAGCAGAAATGTTGTTTTTCATGAACTCATTATACCCTCTAATTCTTCCAATCCACCTTTTACATCAAACTGGCAATATAATTCATCTTCACCTTCATCCCTTGCTATGAATAAACCACCTTCATTTCCTTTATCTCCCACTATATCTCCTAATCTTTCTTCTGACCAGACCATCAATTCTACATCACCATCCACCCTTAATCCTTCTTCCACTCTTAGAGTCTCTTCTAGATCCAAGAAAAGTCCATCTTATCTGCAAGACTATATATGTAACCCTTCCACTAATTCTGTTTCTTCTGTTAATAAATCTTGCATTTCATATCCTTTATCCAATTTTTATTTCCCATAAATTTTTATCTAACTCACAACATACTTTTGCTATGTCTCTTGTTTCCCACATTGAACCAAAATCTTATTCTGAGGCTATCAAATCTGATTGCTGGAAACAAGCTATGCAACTTGAACTTAATGCTCTTGATCAAGCTGGTACTTAGACAGTTGTTGATCTTCCTTCACAAGTTAAACCTATAGGATGCAAATGGGTTTACAGAATCAAGTACAATGCTGATGGTTCTATAGAGAGGTATAAAGCTAGACTGGTAGCTAAGGGATACAATCAAATTGAAGGGTTGGATTATTTTGATACTTTTTCACCAGTTGCCAAAGTCACTACAATCAGACTTGTCATTGCTCTAGCTTCAATTAATCATTGGTTTCTTCATCAATTGGATGTCAATAATGCATTTTTGCATGGTGATCTTCAAGAAAATGTTTACATGAAGATTCCACCAGGATTATCCACATCCAAACCAAATCAGGTCTGCAAATTATCAAAATCATTATATGGTCTCAAACAAGCCAGTAGAAAATGGTATGAAAAGCTGACCACTCTCCTCATTTCTAATGATTATAAACAAGCTGCATCTGATGCTTCTTTGTTTACCAAATCAACTCCTGAGACTTTCACTATCATTTAAGTCTATGTTGATGATATCATTTTAGCTGGCAATTCTCTCAGTGAATTTCAGATCATCAAAAATGCTTTACATCAGGCATTCAAAATCAAGGATCTTGGGATTTTGAAATATTTTCTTGGCCTTGAAGTAGCTCATTCTCACAGTGGGATCTCTCTCTGCCAAAGAAAATACTGTTTGGATCTGTTGAATGATTCAGGCCTTCTTGGTTCTAAGCCTGTTTCTACACCCTCTGATCCCTCTATCAAACTCCATAATGATACCTCACCTCCTTTCTCTGATGTTTCAGCCTATAGAAGACTTATTGGCAGATTGATTTACTTGAATACAACCAGACCTGACATTACTTTCATTACCCAACAATTGAGTCTGTTTCTTAGCAAACCAACTCAAACTCATTATCATGCTGCTCTTAGAGTTCTAAAATACCTAAAAGGTTCACCAGGCAAAGGAATTTTCTTCCCACGAGCTTCAGGATTACACATTCAGGGATACACTGATGCAGACTGGGCAGGATGTAAAGATACAAGGCGTTCTATCTCAGGCCATTGTTTCTTTCTTGGACAATCTCTTATATGTTGGAGAACCAAGAAACAACCTACAGTTTCTAAATCATCTTCTGAAGCTGAGTATAGAGCAATGGCATCTGCTACTTGTGAAATGCAATGGTTATTATACTTGCTCAGAGATTTACAAGTTCAATGTGTTCAACTTCCTGTGCTTTATTGTGATAATCAAAGTGCTATGCACATTGCATCAAATCCTGTTTTTCATGAAAGAACTAAACATCTTGAAATTGACTGCCATATTGTCAGGGAAAAGCTACAGGCAGGCATCTTCAAACTCCTTCCTATTACCACTTATGATCAAATTGCTGATTTTTTTACCAAGGCTCTCTATCCTCAACCTTTTAGCCTCTTGCTTTCCAAGTTGGGGATGTTAGACATCTACCACCCTCCAACTTGTGGGGGGATATTACACAGTCCAAATTCTGATGATCAAAAGCATAGCAATACAAAGCTTATGGTACAAGCAACTTAGATAGGGTAGTACAATGTGTACTTTCTGATAGTACAATTCATATTAGCAAGTACAATTCTCAATTGTATATATACATTGATGTAACACATTTCCAATTAATGAATCAATTCACTTTTTCACACTTTCTTAATAAATTTCATGCAAAATTTGAGAAAACAACTAAATTGATTAATTGTTCAATTTAATGGACTAAATTTCTATCTCACAAAATTGAGAGGGTTAAATAGATTGAGTGTTACAATTTCAAGCATAGTCGATCGAAGTGATCAAACAAGGAACTAGGGACATGTTTGGTGTGCATAATATGATTGAAATATGACATGATAAAAAGTTTGATAAGAATAAGATATGCCAATGGAATGATAAAAAAGATGATAGTGGAAGGATAAATAAGGAATTAAGAATTTATTTGGTGCACACATGACAAAAGAGATGATAATATTGTTTTCCCCCTTCTTGCTGTTGTTGCTGCAACAGTAAAGAGTAACTTAATAAAGCGAACAAAAATGAGATTGATAATGATTTAGTTTTGTGTGGTTATGTTGAGAAGAGAGATTGACAGTAATTTATGGGAGGAGGAAGAAGAATAGAACGAGAATGAGGGAGGAGAAGTAGCAATGGGAGTCGAAGAAGGGAACAAACAATACGCGTGTGTTGATATGTTTATGCTATCATGTTGGTAATCTATCAAAAGTTAAACTTATCATTTTTTATTGATTCGCCAAACAACGGATCGAATCAGGATATGATATTTTTATCATTTCATGTCTCTTTATCACGTGCATCGAACGGGTCTTAGAAGCATGTCAAGTTTGAGCCAAATATTGGTTAGACTATGCAACTGTTACTATACAAACTAGTGAGAAATCACCATTTTTACAAAGAAACAAAAAATCGGTAAACTTCTGGTTCTTTAGGTTAGATAAATTGTTGCATTAAAAATAATAATATTGTGAGCCATATAATTTGGACCATGTTCAATGATCAATTGTTTTAGATTATCACTCTTAATGTCTCGTATGTTTGATGATGCACTTAATATATAGGAGAAAAAGGGTGTAAGTGAATAATTCTTCAATGTCGAACTTCAACAAAATGTTTTACTTCAACAAATAAACTTTTTTTTTTAGGAAACTTCAACAAATAAACTTGACATATCAATTTAGGACGAGTTGGCTCATTGAGAGAGTTTTTAGTTGAAATATTTAGGATTACAAGTCACAATTGTGAATTTAATAAATGTATGGACTTGAAATAATGAAGTAAAAAGGGAAAAGGAAAGGGAAAAAAAGGCACAAAGGGAAAATATATTAATATAGATAGCTTTTAAGTTTAATACATCGTTCTTTCAACGTTGTTAATAAGAAGTTGTCCGATGAAGGTAAATATTGTATATGTTTAGACGTAGTTTTATCGAATGAAAATGAACTCTTTTACGTGAAGTTTGATTTTACAATTTATAGACAAAAAATAAACTAACTTCTATGTTACATGGAGGTTGTGTGTCTTCTAATTTTCATCATTCCTTTGCATGTTTCCTTCTTGAATTTGAATCTTTGACACTGAATAACTTCTAACTAATTGCTTGAAGGACTCTTTTTTTTTACGATAAATAAAATTTCATTAACAAAAATCTGGGAATAAATCAAAAGTCAAGAATGCGGAAATACAAGGTGGGGTGTAACGCTCCTATTTCTATTAAAGCAATTAAACATGCGAATAATACATTTATTCAAGAAATAGAGATTACGTCTTATTCAAAATTCAAAAACCGATAGACATGTATGTAATTCTCAACAGTTACAGCGGAATATAAATCAGAGTGATCAAATATATACATGCCATGAGCAAATAAATCTTATCCTAAAGATAAATCTCAAAAACCCAAACATACGGGTAGTCATCAACAAAAACAATAATCCAAAGGAAATATAACAACCTAATCTAGACCGACACGACAAGCCTAGATCAGAGCCGACACGACACCGATATCGGAGGAAGCTCCCGATATCCCAAGCAAAGACTCACCGAGACTACTCCTGCACAACGTCTACTCACCCATACAAGCAAGTAGGCGGTTAAAACCACTGGGGGTAAGCATTACATTATCATAATCCAGATAATAATCAAATCAAATAATATCATGTACTTGAATAATATTAGCCATGCATAAACACTTATACCACAACTTGATAGTTCGTATCCACATATATCAATCACATGAATAATTATCCAATCATAAATATTCATTCACAACATCAATCATAGACAATCATTATCAACATTCATTCATCTCAAATCATCACCAATCACCCAATTCACATAGGACTCATGCTATGATATGCACTTATGGACACATAAATGCATGCGGTACCAAATCTCAACAAGGTCGTCACCTTTCGATGCCACTTGCACATCGATTGTAAGGGCTCACACCTGCCTTACAATAATCTCGAAGTACATGATATATAAGACATGTGTAATCCCTTTTACAGCAACAACGACTATGATGCATGGACATGTGTAATGACTCGATAATGCGACAACAATTCTCAATCTCAACTCAATATATAGGACAACACCCAATTATATTGATTATCTCCACAACATTGCATTACCAAGAAAACATGCCCACACACAGTTAAATCATAGTATTCATCATCACACAAACAACTTGATTATCAACAATCAACAATATCTTTCACACAATTCACTTATCACATGAATAATTCACCACACTATCTCGGAACGAAACAACTAGAACAAGTCGAACACTATTAACCAATCTTATCCAATAATGTTTACATGAAGTTAAGTCGTCTTCGGACTATCATACAAGACCAAGCACAACTTAAGTTCATAAAGGAATCCCGTTTTCACAACCTTTCATTACCCACTCAAAAATATCATTTTACTTTGATTAAGGTATTGACCACCCTTGCAAGCATCACCTAAGTCTATATGAGCTGTAGGTCTACTTGCAAGCCTCATTGGATTACAAAATTTGTTTTTCGACAAAGTTTGGAACTCTCAAAATCTCACAAGTTAAGACTCATTTCAAAAATCCCAAGTATATGCGAACACTCATCGTTCCAGCAGGCTTTGGGGAATTAACAGTGGTTTAACATGTTTAAAACATCATTTTAAGAAAACTCGGATTGGTCCCCAAAGACCGGAACGAAAGATCAAGGTGGTTGAAATTGAAGCTGTTCGCTTAAGCGACCCTCTGGTTCGCTTAAGCGAACAAGTTACAGTAGCAACTCGCCTTGTTCGCTTTCTGGTCGCTGACTGGTCGCTCACCAGTTCGCTTAAGCGACGACATGTTCGCTTAAGCGAACGAGTTCCAGTAGCAACCAGAAATCTTCGCTCACTCGTTCGCTCACAGTTCGCTTAAGCGAACTGAACCCAGAAAAATACTATGAATGTTCGCTTACCAGGTCGCTTAAGCGAACCTTCACAGGTTTGCAGAAATTTTATGGGTTTGGAACCCCTTTCACTCAAAATTCCCCAATTTGATTCCCAAATCCCAAAATATGTTTCCAGAACATGTTTACAGGTCACTATGATTAAAAGGACTCATAAGGACACAATCAACCTTTAAAACACTTGACATTTGAGCTAACTCTTCATTTTCACCAAAACACCAACACAACTCAAATTCTCATCATCAATCCATGAATATGCAAACCCAAGCAATTATTCATTAATCATATTATCAAATAACATTCATAACATCATTTGAACAAGCATCACATCTCAACTTAACAACAACTTAGGAGAAATTCACCAATTGAGCACAATATTCATAACTTATCATTTTTGCATATATGAACATGTAATTTCACCAACAATCATACAACTAACATCAATTCATGCATACAAACATAACATCACAGCAAGAGCACGAATTTAGCATGAATTGTTCATCAACCCATTTTCATACAACATGAGCAAATGCAAAAATTACATGATTGTGATAATAACTAACCCCTTTACCTTTGAAGAAGATTAACCCTAATCCTTGCTTCAATTCAGCTCCTAAGTCACCCACTTGATTCCTAAAGCTCTTCTCTCCAAACCCTTTTGCTCTTCTCTTCACCTCTTTCTCTCTCTACCTCTCTCTAGAAATATTTTGTAAAATGAAAATGATTTGGTTCTTCTAACACTACCCTAGTGTTATCTCTACTAATGGGCTTAACTTAGTTTCTAGTGGGCTTAACCCATTTCTATTCAAACCAAAATAGTACTACACTCCAAACGATATTTTAATTAATAACGGTAAAGTGTCACTAACGGTAAAATCTCGATTCTCTCTAGTAACTTAATGAAATAACCATTCTCACTAATTACTAAAAGCAATTCCCACTAAAATTATAATTTTACCCATCCTCACAAAATTACCAAAATACCCTTCTAATACGAAAACTCACGTAAATGCACCCGATGACAATTAAATACATACAAGCACAAATAATCACATACAAACACATAATAAAAGTAATTAAAATAAACCTAGTTAAAAATCGGGCTGTTACATGGGGTCTCTTCAATCCATATACAATCGGGATTATGAAGAGAGTATTGAGCTAAATAATGAATAGTTTGGTTAGTCTCCCGTCCAACGTTAAAATTAATGCAATCTTCAATAATAGATCCAACATAGTTTGGATGTTGTTGATAATTGCTTGAAAGACTCCTCAAACAAAATTGATATGACAGTTTTTAGAAGTTGTATAATTTGAATAAGAGTATATGAGCAGCGTCCATAGCTACACGAAGAAGTTGTATATGTATCCGTCATCAAATCTTCATTGTCATGTTATATTTTTATATTTGTTTATTTAAAAATAAAATAAAAAACAAAATGAATAAATTTTGTCCGACGAGCAACCAATCAAACTTCAGGGATTTGGAAATTTAGTTTCTAACATTTTATCTCCTTCTTTGGTCTTTACTTCAATCTTCCCTGGATCCTCCTCCCACCATTAAGCACGTGTCTTCATGTTCTTGATTCAACGGTACAAATTTTAAAAAGAAAATAATACTAACACCAATCGAAGACAAGAATACATCGAAACATGTTCTAGACAAGTTTTTTTTTTATTTTAATTTTTTTTATAGGATGAAAGTATTCTTCCTAATACCCACGTGAAAAACCTCTTTAGAAAATAGAACCCAATTTCAAAATAATTTAGATAATGATTTGGAAAAACTTATACAATGTTGACTAATAGTGCCTAAAGATAGATCTAAATGAGCTTGTGGAGCAGTTTTTTTTGTTTGATTGCAGAGAATGTCGTAGATAGGTTATAAAAAAAATTATATATTCTCAACTTGTATAAGTGGTCCAACTCTAAAAATGGACCAATGTTGTAGATATTTTTTTCAGTTTTGTGTAAAAAAATACCTGATTTAAAAAAAAAAGTTTCCGTCAGTTGACAGAGATATATGTATTGCTTTTTTTTTTTTTTTTTAAAGAGGGGACATGTATTGTTAAATGTAGGGGTTGGGATTCGAACCCCGGACACCCCACTTATTCACTTTGAAAAAAGTGAATTTTAACTATTACATTACCTGAAAAAAAATAAAAAAATAATAATAACTTGTATATTCTATTAAAATGTGTTGGAGGATGCGACTTGTAACGCCTTCTTTGAATTATTTGTTTTATTTGATTATTTTATTGAGTTTAGAGTCTTTTTGAATAATTTATTTGATTTATGATGATGTGTGTTATTTTTGTGTTATAGGTTGGTGTTTTAGTAGTATATTATATTATATTATCTAGTGTAGAAATATATTTTTTATAGAAATATATTTGTTATTTGGTGTAGAAGTATTATATATATATATTAAAATAGAATATTGAGACTTTTGGGGCTGATTTGGGAATTTAGAAGAGTTTAAGAGAATAAGTGGAGTTAAGAGAAAATATGTAGGTTAAGGTTATAAAAAGAGAAAAGTGAGAAGTCAGAATAGTTTTTCACATACAACCAGTTTTTGGAGAAAAAGGGAGAAAACCTAGAGAAGAGGAGCAACGAGAAGAGAACCTTACAATTGATTTCTTAAGGTAAGGGTGGGACTAACATTCAATAATCTTGAGTCTATGATTCTGAAAATTGTATTTAACATGTTGTAAGTTTAGTTTTTGAGAATTTGAGAATTAGGGTTAAGAGTGATGATTGTGATGATTTTGAATGAAAGTGAAGTTGAATAATATAGGTTATTTTTTCTGATTTTTCTTTTCATCTCTGCCCCAAATTTGAAATGAAATCTGGTATTGATAGGTCCAGAACTGGTCTTAGGTGTAAACACGAAAGTTGTAGGTATGGATGGTAGCTTTCTAATGCCGTTGGTATGACATCAAAACGATTTATAGAACTTGAGTTATGGTCAAATTACTGCACGTAGGTCGCAGTGAATTTTTATGAATTTCAGCACAACTTTGTCCAAATTTGAAATGAAAATTGGTATTGATTGGTACAGAATTGGTCTTAGGTGTAAACACGAAAGTTGTAGGTATGGATGTTAGCTTTCTAATGCCGTTGGTCTGACGTCAAAACGATTTATAGAACTTGAATTATGGTCAAATTACTGCACGTAAGTCACAGTGAATTTTTATGAATTTACATGATTAAGTTGTTAATTTGATTTTTATGAGATACTTTGATAAAGCCTTCGTGCCAAAATTATTTTAGATGTTCGAATAAATTCCGCTGCGAAGTATTAAATATTATGTTATTGAATTTTGAAGGATAATTAATTAATTATTCCATTTATGATTTTAAGAAAAGAAGTGTGACATTCCGTTTATGTGAATTACTCTAATTAAATAAATGAAATTTATACGTTGGGAAAACGAGGTGTTACACGACTCCATGATTTCTCTGAAGTTATCTTTTATAAAATATAAAACTCCACAATTAACAAAACAGTCTTAATTATTGTACACCCATATAAAATTAGAGTAATAATATTTGTATAATTATTTGATGATAATTTTTTTTCCTCTCTTTTTCTTGTATATATAGGGACTAATATGAAAATAATTTAAATGTTGAGGGACCAATATGACAAAGTATGAATTATAATAATTTTTGTTATATTAGTCTCTACATTAAAATGTTGATTGATTATTTTAACGCCATAAACTATTTTAGAATTTCGACACATTAAAATATTATTATAATTAATCATTATATATTTTGAGACTAAAATAACTATTACCCAAACATTCACCTAATTTAATACCGTGCATTCTCTTTATGTCTTCCCATCGTCTATCTATCTATCATGTCATTTCTTTACTTAATTGTTATGATTAATTTGTTGGTTTAGAAAGGAAAGGGTTCCCATCGTCTATCTATCTTTCATGTTCCTTCAAAAAAATCTATCTATAATGTCCATCCATTTCTTTACTTAATTGTTATGATTATTAATTTGTTGGTTTAAAAAGGAAAGTGTTAAATATGTTTTTGATTCTTATAAAATATATTAACTTTTCATTTTAGTCTTTTTATAATTTTGCTATAACTTTTAGTCGCTATAAAACTTTAAATTACAACTTTTAGTTTTTATTTTTAAGTCAACACATGTATTTTTTAATGAAATTGTGTAAAAATATGTAGAATATTATACAATTATGTTAAAATAAAATAAGTTTTTTTTCAACAAAACATGAATTAAATATAAAGTTTTAACCACTCAAAATATAAAAGTTGATATTTAATTATGTTTTGTTAAAAAAATTATTTTGTTTTTAAGATTCTTATAATATAATAAAAAAAATTGTAATATTTTATTCAAAAATAATTTTTTTACATAGAACTTTTTTTTTTTTTTGTCTTAGATGAAGTGGTAATCCACTGAAAATAAACTCACACACAACTATGAGGTCCAGGTTCAAACCTGAATTATGACGTCCGACTTTACAATTTTGGCATTTGTCAATTGAGCTAGAATTTCTGGTCAAGTCAAGTTAGCATGTATTTTACATAGAACTTTAACTTGGAAGGATCAAAATAAAGATAAAAAACTTTTGGTATATTTACATGAAAAAAACGCAAGGAAAAGTAAAAGAAGAACGGTTGGCACGTTTGAGTTCGGAGTGAGATAGATAGATATATATAGAGAGAGATAGAGAGAGAGAGAGAGAGAGAGAGAGAGAATGAGTGGTGGAGGTGAAGGAGGAGAAGAAGAAAACACACTTGAGTTCACACCGACGTGGGTAGTTGCCGGTGTATGCACTGTGATTGTTGCCATTTCACTTGCGGTGGAGCGTCTTCTTCACTATGGTGGAAAGTTCCTTAAAAGTAAAGACCAAAAGTCACTTTACGAAGCTCTTCAGAAGATCAAAGAAGAGTTGATGCTTTTGGGTTTCATTTCTCTTCTTCTTACTGTTTCTCAAAATCGTCTTACCAAAATATGTGTTCCTCCCGGTGTATTGCGTCACATGCTTCCATGTAGTCTTGAGGACAAAAAAGAATCACATTCGCATTCAGCTTTCTCTTTTCCTGGTAGAATTGCAAGACGTCTTCTCGCAGATCGCCTCCTTGCAGAATCGGAATCAGCAGAAGAACCTCTTAAAACTGGTTTCTGCGGTCGCAAGGTTTCTTCTATCACTCATTATTATTATTAACTCTACTCTCGATTCATTCATCCATTGATCTGTTTGTTCTTCCATTTTTTTTTATTTTTTTTTACAGAACAAGGTTCCTTTATTATCTGTCGAAGCTTTGCATCACCTCCACATCTTCATTTTTGTTCTCGCTGTTGTCCACGTCACTTTCTCCGTTCTCACTGTTGTTTTTGGTGGCGCAAGAGTCAGTTTACTTTTTTCTTAATTCAAAATACAGATCTATCTATCATTATTTATTTCTTATCTTATTGTAATAATAATATAATAGATACGTCAGTGGAAGCACTGGGAAGACTCTATTGCAAAGGAGAATTATGATACTAACAAAGGTTTACTACCTTATAACTTATTATTATTCATTCATTCATTGCACATGCTAATTTATCAGTATTAGTATTGCAACACAATTCTGTATCATTGCAGTTCTCAAACCAAAGTTGACTCATGTTCAACAACATGAGTTTATCAAGGGCCGCTTTTCTGGTTTCGGCAAAGACTCTGCTCTCATTGGTTGGTTGGTATGTTGATTACTACTACTTTTTCATCAATTAAACATGGCTTGCTTTTGTACTGTGTAACCTCACATTATTCATATTTCACATTTGTTTAATTTATCTATATCATTTTCAATCTATTGCCATGTTTTCAATCTTGTTTTTTTCCCCTAGTTTTTTTTTTCTTTATGGTTGATTACCACTATACAGTTCTTTTATACATGAACACATCCAGAATAACAATATCTTTCCTGTAAACTGCACGACAAATGATTGATTTTAGAAGGTCTAATCTAAGTGTCCATGCCTTTCTTTTCTTTAACTTTTCCATTTTTCCTAATCTTTTATACTTCTTTCAGCAATCCTTTTTCAAGCAATTTTATGGCTCTGTGACAAAATCAGATTATGTCACATTAAGACTTGGTTTCATTACGGTAAGGTTCTATTGTACCATATTTGTTGTCAAATGATCTCTCAATTAATTGGCTTTTATCTGGAGGCTCCAATAAATGAATCATAATAACATCCTTTGGTATATTTCTTTGTTGTAGACCCACTGCAAGACAAACCCAAAGTTTAATTTTCACAAGTACATGATTCGTGCCCTTGAAGATGATTTCAAGCAAGTTGTCGGCATAAGGCAAGTGCTTCGGTAGACTAATTTTGTCAAAAATAGTTGTCATTTCTATGCAAATCACACTCGCAGATATACATCAGTTTAGGTGGCAAGAAAACTCTATCTTTGTTCATCTCATTGCATAAAGTTATTGATTTTTGTAATAGCAATTCTAAATATATTTTCATGGTTGCAGTTGGTATCTTTGGCTCTTTGTGGTCATCTTCTTGTTGTTAAATATCAATGGTATGCTTTGAGACACACATCTATGCTTCATGCTAATATATATTGCTTGTCATCATTTTTTTTTAAGAAGTGTTATTTGAACAACCATTTGTGTGACAACCATAAATTTACAAAGAAAAATATGTATCGACACGGAAACCAAAAAAATAGAGAGAGAAAGTAAAAACATAATGTGAGTATGGGAGAGAAAGTTGTCACAAAATGCTCGTACAAATATCATTTATCTTTTTTTAATTATATTTCAATTCATCACTTAACTGGCTCTTACATGGGTGAAGTGATGCTTCTGTTAAGTGACAAGTCTGGCATCCAGAACCTATTTATGTTTCTTCTTATAACATTATCTGATCTAAAATGGCCATTGTTGTTGGTATTCCTATACCATTTATTATTATTGTTTACATATGCATTAACTCTATTGATCTTTGTGTTTGTTTATAAAGTTTATTTAAACAACACTTTCTGGTATGATAAATTTTTGTGATTGGGTGATCAGTCAAGCATGACTGGCATGACCAGTTTAGTTTTGTGTACAAGGACTTGTTGAACTAATAACTTCTTTTGCTTTTTGCTTGTTATCTAAAATCATTACTTCGAATCTCACAATTAAGAAGTCTGCTTTACTCTTTCAGGTTGGCATACATATTTCTGGATTGCTTTCGTTCCTGTTATTGTAAGTACCTTAATAAAACCTTTTCCTTTTTTATTGTTTATTTTCATGGCCACACATTAAGTTTACTCAGCTTCCAAATCTCTCATGTCTTAATTTTGTGAAAGGGATAGGAAGAATTGAACAATGTTGCATAAAGTTTCTTAATCAACTCTAACAAGTATCTGCTACATTGTTACCAGAAAATGATCTCAACAGTACCCTTACACTAGTAATAGTATACATATAACCAAAAAAAAAAAAAAAACTGGTATAGTATAGACATAGTATACTATCTTTTACTCTGTTATGTTAAGCAAGAAAAGTTACTTTGTCAATAAGCCCACTCCATTAGTTTACAACATCTGAGTAAGAATGACATATGTTATTTGTTGTATATTGGATGGAATTTCTTTTTCTTTTCTCTCTAGTTTTTTCCAATTTATTATTATTACCCTTGGTTATGGTTATAGAAAAGTCGTATCCTTTTGCTAGTGTTGCCCTTTCTATCAGTTATGGTTTCTTGTTTACCTTATTTTCACAGACATGTTTTTCTACTTGTACTATTTTTTCATGCAAATTGATGTGTTAATAGATTTTATATTCAGAACATCCTCTATTTTTTTTCTTGTCCCTGCACCTTGCATCTTCTGCTTTTTTGTTTCTCAGTTTCTCATTTCCGTTCTTTCAGCTTTTACTTTCCGTGGGAACAAAGCTGGAGCATGTAATAACCCAACTAGCTCATGAAGTAGCTGAAAAGCATGCAGCCATAGAAGGTGACTTAGTTGTACAACCATCAGATAATCACTTTTGGTTTCATCGGCCTCACATCGTTCTCTTCTTGATTCACTTTATCCTCTTCCAAAATGCTTTTGAGATAGCATTTTTTTTCTGGATATGGGTAAGCAAATTTTTTGGAACCATAACTTGCAATGTTGTCTGCCAACCATTTTACTTGTTCTTCTTTTCGTTTTCGAAAGGGCATGCTGTGGGGTTGAGGGATGTTTTGAGAAGTTATATTGAATGTAATAATCTATCAGCTCGTATTCTCAGGTTACATATGGATTTGACTCCTGTATAATGGGACAAGTTCGTTACATTGTTCCAAGGCTCGTTATTGGGTAATTGCATCACTTCTCTTTTCTTTTGTGCGTTTATGATTTCTTTTTCTGCTCGTGCATTCTGAAATCTCAAGTTCAACCTCATTTGTCTTTCCTCTTGTTTTTTTGTCCTTCTATGTTGGGGTTATAGGGTATTTATTCAGGTACTATGTAGCTACAGCACCCTACCACTCTACGCAGTTGTTACACAGGTACCTTTGCACAGCTATTCAAACCTAAACGCAGATTAAGTTTTTGTCTTCTTTGCATTGAATTCTATTATTCTGACACTGTAGATGGGAAGTCACTTTAAGAGGGCAATATTTAATGACCATGTGCAAGTGGGCATTGTTGGCTGGGCAGAGAAGGTAAAAAAGAAGAAAGCACTAAAAGCTGATGGCCAGCCTAGCCAAGGAAGTTCTCATATTCATGAGGGTAGTACTGGTAGTAGTACTGGAATTCAGCTTGGTTCAGTTTTCCAGAAGAGGGCATCAGCTCCCGAAGACACTACTTCTGTAACTAAACCTGAGGGGTCCAACTGAGTATGCTTATCTAGGTTAAGTTAATGTTATAAACGCAATAGGATGCTTTGTAGGCTTACCTTATTTTGTAAAGTTGTGTGAGTATAACAAATTGTAGTTTTTCTATATCTTATTTTCTTTGCCAGCGTGGTGAAGCATTGTCTTTGTAGGACATGCTGGACTTGGTATAGGTATGTGGTGAAAGATGTACAAGCTTGATGCCAGCAATGCTGTGTTCATTTCTAAGATCCTAAGCTCTGCCACCACACCCTCTGACTAGTTACTACACTTATAATCTGTCATCTGCTTTTTGCTTTGTGCATGACCTAATAGTAGGGGTGGGCATGGTTCGGTTAACCATATTAACCGAACCGAAGTGTTGAAATGGTTCGGAATAACCGAACTGAACCGTTTAAGGTTTGAAACTAACCTAACTGAACCAAAGTTATGGTTCGTCTAACCGTTTGCTTGCCTTTAACCGAACCGAACCAAAACCAAAATTTTGAACCGAAATGTATTTTTTTTTTAATCCTTTTGCTAATTTAATTGTGTTTTTTTTTTGTCCTTTTTAAATTTAATTGCAGGGTATTCGAATCATTATTATTATTATATTAAGTGTAATCCATTGATAAATGTTTGTTTGTGAATAATGGTGGTGATAAGAGTTTTCACTATGTATTTTCTTCTTTTGGCTTTAATGTTATTATAACAAGAAACGCATAAGTGCATTAACAAAGTATGCCGAAAAACATACAGTCGTAAAATACTATAATGCAAAAAAACGCAAACAGACCAGAGTTTATTATCGATGACACTGAAGGTGCTCATGATGGTCCTTTGCAAACATTGAAGTGGGGACTAAACTACAAACACCAGAACTGTAGCCTATCTAATTTAAGTTAATGCCAAAGCAACTTTTAGAAGAAAAAAATTCATTGTGTTAAAGAACTCGATTGAAGGATTTGTGTAATTAATCTAATTGTTTGTGAAATGTTGTTTTTTTTGTATTTCCAAACTGTTGTAGTCACGCCGCCTCCAGGATAAAACAAGCCCAGTTACAACTGTGCGGTTAACTATGCACTGTAGAAAACCCGATCGAGAATTACACCCTTAAATACGGTACTAAGACCACTCTTTAATACTGAAACCACTTTAATATGATATTGTTATCATTCTGTTATGGTGTTGAGACCACTCAAATATGGTGTTACCACCATTCTAACTTTAATTTTTCCAAAACATCAATATGGCACTACGACCACTCAAATATGGTGATACCACCATTTCTCCTCAAATAGAAAAATATTGAAATACTTTTTATATATACTGTTAAGATCATTCTTAATTCCGACGGGACATTGTTATTCCAAATAGGGACTATGATCTTAAAAGTACTCTTTATTCTGAAGGGACATATATTATCGAAGGGATTATGTTTTAAGACCATTCTTAATTCCGAAGGACATTCAACCGAAAAGCGACTATGGTCTTAAGAACACTCTTAATTCCGAAGGGACAGAAAAAAAGAAGATGAAGAGAAGAAAGACTCGTCAACACAAGTCAAGAAAGGGAGAAGAGAGAAAGAGTTCCCGACAACTCAATGAAAATCTTTGGTGTGTTTTTGAACTTAGTGGAGTCCTCTATTTATATAGAGATTCTGTAACTGTTTTAGCAAAAATTGCGACAACAATTACTCTAATGGATAAGATTAAAATGGAGTTTATCCATTAATAAGTTCAACAACACTTGTGGATAGGATCAAAAGAAACAAATCCACAAAAGTTGAGGAAACAAACTATTGGATTTGAATGAATGAAATATAATAATAATTAAATTATTATTCTTATCACAACCACCATAAGCTAAATTTATCGAAAGTGATATTCTCGAATAAAATAATAACTACTATTATTTTTATCATTATCAAGTATTTAAAATTAAATACCACAATTTAAACACTACTAATGTGTGTGTTCTATTTTATGTGGGACCCCCACACTATATTTTTTCAATTCACACAACATTAGATCAAATATAATTACTTGGTGTTTAATCTTCCAATTTTTCATCCAACATCATGGGCATAACTTCAACCTACTCCACGGTTACACCATGGAAAAATTGGCATTCCAAACAGTTAAGAGTTATAATCATTAATTAGATTGCCAGATTCACTACATGGTCTGCACTTTCTTTTGCAATTTTGCATAAAACTTTTCTTCGGGGGTAACTGAGAGAGAAGTGGAATAAACAACCGGAAAAAGTGTCGTGTCAAAAATAAAATAAAATAGATGTGAAGATTGCATGGTTTTGAAAATAGGAAAACTTTGGAGTTTCTGGTAAAAAAAATTGAAAATCAGTCCTACTGCATAATTCAAAATCCACAATATAGAATTTTATAAAAAAGGGTTGCCATTCTTGAATACTAAAAAAATATTCCAAATTCTTACAAAATTATTTACTATTGAATCCTAAATGGATTGATTGTAATCTTTTCAAATAAATAGATTTTTTAGATGTAAATCCTAAGGTTTTTTTTTTTTTTTTTAAGGAGTCTTTAAGGTGTGTTTGGATTGAGGGGAAGGATAGGGAGGACTTAATTTCTTTTTTAAATTACGGACTACATAACATGCTTTTCTTAAATAAATCAAATGTGATTGAAGCATTATATGTTCGTTTATTATGTTAATACGCTAACTTTTTAAAAAACATTTCATAATGTCCGTGATTTAAAAACGAAAACCAAACTCTCTCCTCTTTTTCCCTTATAAACCCTTCATGCAAACACACCTTCAAATTTTTAAATGGTACTAACTTATACACTACAAAAAAAAATGGTACTAACTTTTTATGAAAACTAGTTTAATCAATACATTAATAAATTTAAAATGGTACTAACTTTTTATGAAAACTAGTTTAATCAATAAATTTAATAATACATCAGAGATTTTTAAGTTTCACGTTTGTAATAAATTAATCTTTAAATTATTTTTGTCTCATATCAATCCTTTAAGTTAACAAACATTTTCAACACCACCTTCTATTTTAAAAAAACTTTTAAAAACTTACGAAATTTTGTGCCATATCAGGTATGTCTAACTTTTATCAGTTGTTTTCATGTATATTGACTGTTTGCTTGTTTGTAAAATAAACGTTGGTCTTCCTTCCCATATTTGTGAAACAAATGCTAGTTTTCCATACCATGTCATGATACATCAGATTTTTTATTTTATTTTTGAAACTGCAAAATTAATTATTATGGCCATATCATTCTTAGACATACTGGTGAAGATGATGAATGAGTTGAGCGGAGGAATTGCTTAATTTCGGGAAAAAAAATCAAGCACAAGCAAACCAGGAAAAAAATAAAATTATGTATTGATTAAAATAAGGGAAATAAGACCTTTAAAATAATTAATAGATATACGGTGGACCACTTTTAAGGTTGATCAACTGTAGACATTTAAGGTTAAACTTAATAGCTAACGATTTATTTGACAAATCAAAAAAAAAAAGTGAGGGACTAAAACATGAATTTTATTAATTATGAGATCAAAATGAAAACTTGAAATTAATTAGGAGACTAATGGATCAAATAAGCTTAAATTAAATAATTGTAGGTTTAAATATGCCTTTAGTCCTTACACTTTCATCAGATTTTGACATTGGTCCCTACATTTTTTTTGTTTGGAATTGGTCCCTGCATTTTGTAAAAATATTCGTATTGGTCCCTTTATTAACTTTTGTTAAAAAAAACACAAAACTATTGGTATTGGTCTCTGCACTTTGTAAAAATATTGGTATTGGTCCATGCACTTTGTAAAAATATTGATATTGGTGCCACGTGGCGTGAAATGATTGGGCCACGTGACACTCCGTTGGTTCTGTGTTTTTTTTTGTAACAGAAAGTTAACAGAGGGACCAATACCAATATTTTTACAAAGTGCAGAGACCAATGCCAAAAAAAAAAAAATGCAAGACCAATGTCAAAATCTGATGAAAGTGCAGGGACTAATGACACATTTAAACCATAATTGTATAATTAAATTGAGGAAATTGAAAATGTAATTGCAAATACTATACTGGTAAAAACAAGTTTTATGTTCCTGTATAATAAATTTTGTTTTACAGTTGATTGAGAAGGGAGGGAGAGAGAGAGAGAGAGAGAAACCCTAAAAGCATTGAAGGTTTTGAATTGGAATTGGAATCAATCGAGAAGAAGCATGACGATTCATTCTGTAGTGATACAGAAGCTTCTTAGCACAAATGCACACATTGGTCGTCAAGTCGCCACTCATCATTTCAAAGATTACACTTACGGCCTTCGCAACAGAATGGCAATCATCGATTCCGATAAGACTTTGATTTGTATGCGAAGTGCTATCAATTTCATCTCTTCCCTTGCTCGCCATAATGGTCGATTCATGTTCATCAACACCAATCCTCTCTTCGATGAAATCTTCGAACTTATGTCCAAAAAGGTTGGATGCTACAGTCCCTCTTCCAATTCTCTCTGGCGTACTGGTGGATTTCTCACCAACAGCAACAGTCCCAAGAAGTTTCGATCTCGCAACAAGAAACTTTGCTTCGGTCCCACTCAGCCTCCCGATTGCATCGTCATTGTCGATACTGAGAGCAAGTCTTCTGTTATTGACGAGGCTTTCAAACTTCACATTCCAATTGTCGCTCTTGTTGATTCTGCTATGCCTCTCCATACTTTCAGCCGCATTGCTTATCCCATTCCCGTTAACCCCTCTGTTCAATTTGTCTATCTTTTCTGTAATTTGATTACCAAAACACTGCTTCTCGAGAAGAACAACAACAACAACAACTCTAATATCAAACTTCTTGATGATGATCATCATCTGAGGGAAAAACAAGCTGCCAAGGAGAAGAGTAATTTGGCTGCTAAGCTTGGCGTCACTGTTATCCCCTACGATGCTATATCACCCTTGCCCCAAGGTAGTACTACACCACAACTTTTCTACTTTCTCTCTATTTCTTCAAACTAGTTAGTTAGTTAGTACTCACCATTTTCACATTCAAACCAGATGTTGAACAAACTAAGAATCTTTTGGACAAGCTTGTTGTTTTGAAGCTCAATCATGCCTCAGGAACAAATATGGGTTTTCAAAACCCCAAGTAAGCATCCCTCCATATCTTATTTTATGTCTCTTTTGCGAATGTCACATTATTCAAAATGTCACACTTTACGAATTTATACTAATCAGACTTACCTGCTTTCATGTAGATCTGCAATGGATATTTGTGACGGACAGACATTTTTAGACTTAATCATTAACCAGATTGAGGTCAGACATTTATACTTCACATATCAGTTATGGTACTCACATTATCATTTATTCCTTGGGCCTGTTGCAAAATATTTTTGCAAGTAGTCCAGTTTGTGCATATACCTCATATAACATATGCAACTCATATTTTCCATCAATATATACTTAGTTGCCATTGACTGGTTTTTTAGTTTTGACTATTTTACTGCTGTAACTTTTTTTATAGACCCTCGACTCCAAGTACGGAAGCCGGGTTCCATTGCTGATTTTTAACAAAGATGACACTCATGATAGTACTTTAAAGGTGAAATGCCATTTCGATTTCCATATTTGATTGTATTACCCACCTTGTCTATTATTGAAGTGTTTAGCTTCATCATCTTCCGTAGGTTTTGGAAAAGTATTCGGAATCCAGCATTGATGTGCGCACTTTTAAGCAGGTTTGCATTTGTTCTATATTTTGGATTTTGGATGAATTGATATTGATTTGTGTTTACTCCTGATCAATACATCATAATCTATGTAGGGTAAAGGTCCAGAGCTAACATTATCAGATGGACATAGCAGTAAGGAGGAAGTGTACGTCATCTTTCAAACATCTATCTCTTAGATTGAATTTTAGATATTCATATGCACACTTGTAGAGAGCAATAGATCTTAAGTTTCAGAGCTAAATGTTTATTATTACTAGGGACATTTTATTCAATAATGTTGATATTACTACTACCTTCATATGGCCTAGCTGTTGCCAGCAGTAGCTTAGATGCCTACCCTAAGCTTAGACATGTCAGAGAAGCTACAATATTTTAATTAATATTTTTTATGTTTAAACTAGCATCTGAATAACGTTGACATAAAATTCAAAGCATGTAATCATTTCTCGTCAATTTTCCTTTAATTAGTTCGAAACCATGATATATTCACATTCACCGCTTCAAAATTGTTAATCGCTCTAACATGGATATTCTAGTCTAGAATGACATCATAGATAGAAGATAACTATTGTTTACTGGATTGTTAATAAAACATTCAACTTTATAAAGAACTGCGAAAGTATTCATATTACTTTGAAGTAACCAGAGTTTTTTTTACCATAACTTAAAGAAAAATATTAACAGTAAATATTTAACACCTGAGAATTTGAGATGTCAAAGGAATAAGTATTTGGCAATGGAATTACAAAATTTACCATGCCTAATAGTCAAACTATCATTATCAATAAATAAAACTCTTGACTGCATTTATATTTCAAGATATTGCACTATTTTCTCCATGATTTGCAAATTTCTTACATGATAAATAATGTCATTTTAAACTAACCTGCTAATTATATACATGTGCAGGCATACATTTGACAATGGTGATATATTCCGTTCACTAATGATAGGTGGAACCCTGGATTTATTATTGTCACAGGTATGCACGAGCACCCTTCATATCTCCTTTTTCTCGCTCTTTTAAAACTTTTAAGCATGAGCTCAAATTATATTATACAACAGTAAAAACACAAGCTGTAATCAGAGATGCTCGTATATGTGCATATTTGGGATGTGCTCATTTGTTTGTGAATTTCTTACTAAGTTTCTCATTTTATTTTCTAGGGAAAGGAGTATATCTTTGTGATGAAGTGCGACAATGTGGGAACTATCATTGATCCAAGTATCCTTCTTATAGTCTTATCATGATCTAAAATATTGTTTATTCAATGGCTTCCTGACCATGGATTGAGACTTAAATATTTTGATTTTAGTCAACCTTGACTACATTATGTAGATATACTAAATCATTTGATGACAAATGCTATTGATTATTGCATGGAGGTAAATAAAACTATTTTCATCTATCCTGTGTAACACTGCTACTTCACTTTTTTTAAGGTATCCGAGTTTCCTGATTCATTTTCTTTCTTCTTTCTTTTTTCAGGTAACACCAAGCCATTCGTCTAATGTGATCTTAACTCCAATGAATTTTAAGGTGCATTTTCTTTTCCCTCCTCATTTAGTGTCTTGAACATTTGTTCTAGGACTTGTATTTGTTTGATGCTAAATTAATTAGTCTTGAGGTGCCAGTTTTACCCTGTGGCAGTATATACAACTAGATATTGTGATTTTTTAAATTCAGAAATTCAAACATATGAACTGGAAAGGTATCATGAGGATAAACAAACATCTTTAAACTTACAGGTCTATTTGATTTTACTTTCATCTGTAATTACAAAAAATGTCACCTTGTTCTCAATTTGTTTCCTATTTCATAAGTTTTGTATAGGAATCAATTAAGCAACTATTTCTTGTTTCCCCCTGTTTCCTATGTAAATTATTGTAAATAGAAATGGAAACAGATCAAAGAGGTCTTAAATTTGTAATTTTCATTGGAGATCCTATGGTTAAGCACATTTTGAGATTATTTGATGTGAGATCCATTGCACTTATCTGCATGGTCTAGGTCCTGAGTCAGGACCTACTAATTCTTGTCAAATGCTTATTAGGTAATGGGGTGATTTGGTTACTAGAATACTTAAACTGCGTGTGCTGAAAATTAAATGTTTTGCAATCTATGCAGCTTAAGGAGATTGTTCGAAACCAAGATAAAGATGTAAGTCCTTTTATTTTTCACAACTTCCATATATTTGTATTACATTTTTTCTTTTTATGCAACAACATTATATGTTTTATACAAGGTTGCCAACAAGACTTGTGAGCTTATTATAAGTAATGCAATTTATTTTCTATCTTTGTTTTTTTTTTCCTGACTGACTTATTGTAGTTGAAGGACAAATGCAAACTTATTGATACAACAAACATGTGAGTGAAATGCTGGTTTTCGTTCATTTTCTTGCGTAAATTTTTTAAATCTAGTAATTTTCTCGTTTGGTCCTCTGTATAGGTGGGTGAGTTTAAGAACCATTAAGAGGCTTTTTGACACTAATAGACTAAAGCTCCAGATGCCCCCAATCTCAAAGGTACAATTCCTTATTATTAGTCCAGCATTCTACTGCTCTCTTATTGAAAATGAATTGAAAGGGTTACTGCTCCCAGGAGGATGACTATGATCAAACTCTTCTACAAGGAACAGATGCTGGACAGGCAGTACAGGTATTTTCATTATTGTTTATGCTTCTCTGTCACATCTTCATGTTTTTTCTTCTGTTTTTATGTTTTTCTTTTGCATAAAACAGGATTACCGTTCTTATTTGAGACTGTAGTTTTAGCAATTGCAGCAATAAATATAAAACTAGTTAATCTGCAATGGTGCAGGTTCAATTCTTGTTAATATATCTTTTTTTAACCTGTAAATTTTTATCACCACCGGTGCTATAAACACTGAAGCTTATTTCGGTTAGGTAGTAGTAATGTCACAAATCACAATGGCCTTTATAACCTAGTGCAGAGGAAATATACTATCAAGTATTAACTGATATTGCAGAAACTTGGTTCGATTAGTTATGAAGATGCTAATTGCTGTTTTAATGTATCTTTTTTTTTTTTTTTTTGAATTCCAGTTCTTTGATAATGTGATTGGTGTCTCCATACCCGAATCTCGTTTTGTTCCCTTGGATACAACATCAGATTTACTGCTTCTGCAGGTAGCAAATCAAATCTATATGTACATTCCGCTAATGAAAAACATACTTTGCTTTAGATGACTGACTTCCTCTCACCAATTATGTATCCTTGCAGTCAGATCTATACACTTCTAGAGAAGGTGTTTTAGCTCGCAATCCAGCTAGAACCGACGCTTTAAATCCTGTGATAGACTTGGGACCCGAATATGAAAAGGTGAAAATTTTCTTATTTCTTGTCTTACCCATGCCTTGTTTTTATTCCCTTTCAAATGAATTATATATATGTTCCATTCTCAGATTGCTGACTTTCGAAGTCGGTTCAAATCCATTCCAAGTATCGTGGGGTTGGATAGTTTGATTGTGAGAGGCGACGTGTGGTTTGGGGCTAATATTACTTTGAAGGTATGATATATGTTTCTTTTTCTGTTAGTCGCGACTCGTGAGGCATGCTAATTAGTTGTTCTGTATTCCCTTCAATTGTCTAGAGGGTCCATACTCCATACTACACTTAGTGTTTCAAATTTCTTAGAACCACTTGGGGTATTGCCTGTATGTTCTTCTTTGAATATCATGGAAAACTTTTTACAAGCACTCTTTTTTTTATACCTTTGTATTTTTGAAATGAAAAGATATGGTAACATATTATTATGCCTCATATGCCCACTCTCCCGTTTTTTTCACCTTAGAGTGGGATGTATGGTGTATCAGAGAAAGTTGGAATTAGGTGAATGAGTGTTTGTATGCTATTATATTTTGACCTTGCTAGTTTGTAGAGAAATATAAGCACGGTTAAAAATTGAGAAATAGGATAAAAAAAACATCAAAGTGGATTGTTTGATACGTACGTTTAAAGACTCCAAATTGCAGCGCAATATCAGAACTAATTCAAATACATAAGTGGGTCCATGTATGATCTTGACAAGGATAATGCTTGCACAAGTTGAAACCGTGGATGGAACTTTATTGTCATGGGGATTTGTTGATGTGGCCAAGTTAGTAGGCTAGCCTGCATTATGAGGGTGAGGCGTTAGATGAGAGCGCATGAATAGTATTGTTAGGGTATGACTGCATGTCTGTGAGGAACCTTGGTCCTTGAAGGATAAACTGGAATTTATACAGTTATCTTTTGATTCAATATTACTATTAGCATCAAGCTTCTACTATTATGCAATGTCGATTGTTCTATAGCAGTTTTGAGGTTATAGTAGTTTTGTGGTCAAGATATTTAATACATTTCATCATGCAAGAGTACTTTGGGTTTGAAGAAGCAAAACATGGACCATGCACAGGCTCAATTTTCCTTGCACCAAAATTCAACTATATTTTCGTATAATATGGGGTTGATATTATCAAGCTCTAGACCTTACCTTATCTCTTTCCTGGATTATCCAGGAAAGAGATAAATCAGTTTTTTTTTTAATGTTGTAAATCTACATCTACAGATTGTAATTGTACCTTACCAAGACCCTAAACAGTATTTATGACTATTTTTTCTCTCTGCCAAATTTCCTTCAACTTTTCTTCTTGTTCAAAAGTTGTTAAGTTTTCTGCTTTTCATGTGGAATAGAAGATTGACATTAGCTCAAGTTCGAGTAGAAAACCTAATTATAATTTACTGCATTCAAATTCTATTAAAGTCTAGTAATTTAACTAGTTCATGATGCTACTAAATTTACACAGTTGGTTATGTAGGGTGAGTTTGTCTTGCCTACTGCCTGAAAGACCTATGGATTGTATTTATTTTTGCATTGCCTGACCTTTTACCCACTGTCAGGGGCACGTGACTATTGTTGCAAAACCGGGCTTGAAATTGGAAATTCCAGATGGAGTTGTGATTGAGAATAAGGTTCGATACTAGTTTCAGTTTGAGCTTTTGAATTTTTATATTACAAGTCTTCTTCTTTCAATGGTTTATATTCTTGTTTGTTTATTGGGTGGAGTAGTTGAGATGTCTTGAAAACGTTTGTTTTGTTTGAACTGGTATAACAGACATCATTGGTTTCTTGTTTTGTCTTTTGAAAACATGGGCACTTGTATTGATTTTATCAGAGGGTGCCCTTTTAGTTATGTATCTAGACTGCAAATATCTCATGCACGATTCCAATGGTTCTCCAACCGGGAGTCATAATCTTGATATTTCTAGACAACTCTTTTTACCCTCCTTTCTGCTGGACTTGAAATTAAATACACCAAATTCTGAATTCATTACGATTGAACCCTGTGTGAGGGTTAGACCCAAAGCTACAGTTATTCCTAAAACTGTTGATTTGTGAATCCCCATGCTCTCATGCCATGCTCAAACTTGGTCCTTTTGAACTATTTTGAAACTGGCCCTCTAATGGTGCATCACTCTTTCAGGGGTAGGTCCCATTTGATCCACATCATTCATACCAGTCATAAAAATTCCAAAGCCATCTCCCTTGGCCCTGATACTTCCTTTAATTGGACCAATAACATATTAAATATTTGAACAAATTCCTCCAGCAACTTGTCTAATTCAATGCTGCAAGTTGCTTTTCAGGTGCTAGAGTTTCTGACCTGTCTTATTAAATTCAAGTCACACTTCCTTAGCATGTGAATCTTGAACTGGCTTTATTTAACCGGGAACAAACGCACCCTCAATGTTCCCTTTCAATTGCTAGGCAGCAGGAGAGCACTTGAAGTACATGCTGCATTGATAGCTTAAGCTGGTTCATTTCCTTTAAAGAAAAAAGCTTTGGAATGGAATTAAAATCATGTTTTCATCTTGTTTTACATATCATCAAGTATTGAATACCACAAGGGCACTATGCAACAGTTCAACTGTCTTAAAAACATATTCCATCCAAATTAGGAATTTTTTCCCAATGATCACGTCAAAAGTTGTACTATACTGATAGAACCTGATAATAAAACTAAGTATCGCTGTTACTGAAACTAAACAGAGGGTGTGTACTACATAGATCTCTGTGAACAGGACAAGGAAAATAAGGAATGACAATTGAGCGGTAGGCTATTTAAGGTGCCTATCAGTGATCCTTCCCTTACCATCCTGTTGTTGCAACTGAAAACCCAACACATTCCATTCCTTTGTTACCCTCATCTCTCTCTCTCTCTCTCTCTCTCTCTCTCTCTATATATATATATATATATATATATATATATATATATATATAGGGCATATCAAGTGAGAGGAGTAATTATAATGAGAGATAAGAGGATTTAATAGGAGCCCTTAGATTAAATTAAATGGCTATGATTAATTCACTTGTTAAAAAGATAACATGTCCACCCCGTATCGTACACTCACATCTTCTTTTTCCGTCCTCTCATCTATCTGCATCATCCAGATACCAAAACCACCGCTTGTGTAATGATTGCAGCTCAAGGGTAAAAGATTACTCTTGCTCCATTTTCTATTTGCAGAATGAAATTGAATTTTGATATCTATAATTTAAAAATAATATTTTTGAACAAATTAGGGATTTTTGCTTCACCGATGTTGAAGCAATTCGATATTTTGAATTCAAAATCTTTAATCTTCCTTCATCTCGTTCGTGTTCTTCATCATTCGATGGTAGTAAAGTTGCAAAGTGAAATCTGGTTGTCTCTATGTCGTTCGATCTGGTTGTCGCCAATGTCTTTCCGTCGTCGCCATGTGTTAGATCTGGTAGCTTTGTTTTCTGTGGTTGTAATTTCTCAGTTAAAACAGAAAAATTATTTACTAAAAATCAAATTGATTTGCCAACATTCAAATAATTAGCCAGTTCCTAAAAAAATAGAGAATGTGATGTATCTTCAAAACTTCAATGAAACTGCGCAGCACACAGCATTTCAACCGAGGGAGATAAAAGAGATTGTGTGTGAGTGCATGTTTAATGACTAACTTAATACCTTCCATTGATATTAATCCAACGACTGTCAATTGATCCTCTCATCTCTCATTATAATTACTCCTCTCACTTGATATGCCCTCATATATATATATATATATATATATATATATATCAAATGAGAGGAGTATTTAGTGAGAGGCGACAGGAACAAATAATTACCCTCAGATTAAAATGAACGGTTCACGTTAAAAGCTGCACTTTAAATTGCACTTAACATGCTTAATTATACCACCGCACGTGTATTAACCAACACAGAGAAGAAAAGGAAAAATACACTCAGATTAATCGTTCATGTTCATCCACCGTCGTCTTCCCCAAAGCATCCACACTCAAAAGAAGACATCAAGCTGCTGCCAGGATCGTGTACTTCTGATACCAGTTGATAGAACCTTGTAAGATTCGTACTAATACTGAACAGGACTTATTTATTAATAAAACTCTGGGAATAATCCTTCCTTTTGAGTTGGTTATGCATTGAAAACAGAAAATACAAATGAAATTGAAGGAGGAAAGGGAATTGCTGTGAACTTCCACAAACTGCTAGGAAACAAGGAGCCTAGTCTTTTCCAACCAACCAGTTCAAAATAACCGAATGCCACCTGCTCTCCCTTACTCTATTTAAAACATACAACTAAATTAGGATTGGCCATTTCTATCGAGCCTGCACCTAACGTACACATTCCTAACAGTATGCCTACGAACATTCATTAAATGAATGCCTTTCAGCATGCTGACCTGAAGAGCATGGGGATTATGAAGCATTCCCCAACAAGCTTTAATTAATAGCATCATTGAAAGCCTTTTAATTTTCCAGCATTTATGACAATTTCAGCTAGTGACATGAACTTTTTCTCAGTTTTTTTCTTTTGGTAATTTTCTTACAATTTCTTTGTGCCAATTTACAGGAGATCAACGACATTGCAGATATCCAAGAATGAATGGTTCACCAATGTTGAGGGGTATTTGTTTCTAATGAATAGGTGACTCCAGATGCTTTGATTTGTCGTGCAATACAGTTACAAAGCTCGCCATCAGTTAGCTTTTCTATTTACTGGGAACCGAAAGGTTGAAGAAACAAATAACAAGTTTTGGAAGCGCCATAACAGTGATGAAATAATTGTCTCTACTCACTTATTTGGCCTTGTACCTTTCTAGCTTTTAGATAAAAAAAAGGCTTGATGCTGAGGTAATGAATAAAAAAGTAAAAGTGATTGTTTTCCTTGATACTACATAGTCTCATCAATTGTTTACTGTACAACGAGTTGGACCACAGAACAGACATTTTTTCATCCTATTTAATTGGAAGTATTATATTCGGCATTGACTTATTGTTATATACAGACGGTACAACAAAATCTTACTGTTTGTACTTTTTCTTTCGTCTGATGTTGCACCCTCATTCATGTCTATCAAACATCATAATCTGTGTAGGAATGTTTAATAACTGTTGCTGATTTCGTAATGGTTTCTTTTGAAACTCCTAGAGATTAACTGATGAAACACGGTGTTTTGCTAGTTTATCATGCATAGATACACACTTCAGTTCACACCCACCTACTTAATGCTCTAGCCTAAGGCTAATTGTAGTTGTGTGGGAAGGTTGAACTTGAGACTGGCTCAACAAAGCCAATCCTGTGTTATGATAAAACTAGCTTACCCAGGTATGTTTGTTTGCATGTCTGGTTTTGTATTCTCGTGTTCCAATGTGTGGTTATGTGTGAAATTACATTCTGTGGAGTGTGTTTTGATATATGAAGGCAGATACTAAACAAAAATGGAAACATATATGCATGGTGATACTTCACGGATATTTATAAGATACTCCATTTTTATTTTTTTTTGAACAAGCCAAAATGTAATTAAATTACCAGAAGTAATTCATCTCGCACAAGGTGTGCAAAAGAGAATCACTTAAATCAATACAATGTCAGTTCACCGGTGGCGCAAACGCAACCAGCATGGTTTCAGATCCAAAAACAAAGAAGATTACATGAATATACCCATACAAGACATAGGGTGTTGCCACCAGTCATGATAATTGAAAGCAAACACATGTAGTTTGGCTTTTAGCCACTGGAATGAGAGTAATTTCACTCAATGTTATAAGATACTCCCACACAAACTATGTTATAAGATACTCCATTAATACATATCCTAGAAAACATTAAGGTTAAAAAAGACAGAACACGGGAATTTAGTGGAGATGTCGATGGTTTAACTCAATGTGTGAATCAATACATTTGTCCATTGGTAAATCAGATTTAAAATTTATGTTACTTTTTTATAAATGATGGTGAAGAGAGAGAAGAGACTCCATCCGTCAAAATTAAACAAAATTTATTGAGTTATTTTAATGATATTTTTGTGGAAATATAGTGAATAAACTTATTTTTCAAAATTAAATTTAAAATACAATTATAAGAGTGCAATAACTCTTAGACTTAAATTTATGCAATATAGTTAATAAAACTATCAATTTAGTCTATAATATATTAGTCTCTCTTCATTTTCATTTTTAAGTATAATAAATAGTTTTAAAAGTATGTCATATCCGTCGATTTTATTCTTGCTAGGAAGATCTTAAGACTAAATTGACATGATTTCATATATTTTAGAGATTAAATTGATGGATTTAATATACTTTAGAGGTTAATTTTTATTTTGTATATACATTAAAAACTAAATTGGAGAGAGTGATTTTTTTTGGCTTAAATTATTTGTAATATATTGTAAGGAGAAAATTTAGGTACAATTTCTTATGTGTTTTTCGTATGATTCTTAACTATATTCACCATGATTTTCTCAAATCCATAATTTTCTCAAAGTTTGTTATATCCAAAAAAATATGTATTTTTAGTTAAGAACCATATGAAAAATACCTAAGGAATTGTATCTAAGTTTTCTCCATATTATAATACTAGAAAGAAAGTGAGGTTGATTGAAACAAATACATTTAGTAATGAAATAAAAAGTGCTAAAATATATTTTTATCATTTATCTTTTACCAATTATTCATTTATTTTGGTCATATAGATATTTTATTCTTTTCTCGTATATTTATCAAATATAACTATTTGTCTTGACTTGTCAAAAAAAGTCTTGAAAGATATAAGACTAAAACGAATAAAATAAAAGAAGACGAAAACAAATATTAGATTAAATATGGAAAATATATTTTAAAAAATGTTTAAACATGGCTATGAAATATAAAATAAATTGTAAACAAGTTTCTATCTGAACTATCATGTTTAAACATTTAATCATATATTATGCATTATCTTTACCAATCAAACTAAGTTCACGGGACAATCAATTGTTAGCTTTAAATTAATTGAGAACAATACGTGAATTGTTGTTCGAGAAATACATAGTTGATTTTGCGGAAACACAAGTGGTAGGGATCATGGATTTTAGTTTTTCAGAATGTTAGAATTTTAGTAAAAGAATAATTAAAATGATATAATGTTGTGGTAATTAAAGTGTATATGTATAATCCTTTAAAAAAGATGTATATGTATGACTTTTGATTATTATTATTTTTAACTAAATGTGTAACATTTGGTTGATACTATGTCACAATTTAGAAAAGCTTTTTGTTGGCTAACTTTTCTTTAACAACATGAAGCCAATAAAAAAAAGTGTAAAAAGTTAATTTTAATTTTTTTTAATGGAGGGTTTATTTAAAAAAAAAAAATGAAATTGGTGCGGGGCGGGTCGGGTATTGAAATGAAATTGGATGGAATAAGATAAGCTTTGCTGTTGTTGCTGTTGTGTTTCATTCTCTTCTCTTCTCTGTCTCTCTCTTGAGATAGATAACATAAACACAGTCGAGCGTCGTCAATTGATTCAATATGTCTATCATTTCTTCTCCATTCTCCATTTCAATACCTTGTTCTAATTCTTCTTCTTCTTCTTCACTTTCCTTCTCAACTTCTTTTTCTGCTCAATTTGTGAAATTGCAGCAGCACCAAAGAAAAAGAGGAGGAGCGATGGTGGTGAAAATGAGCTTAGAGGCTGGTGTTGGTGTCATGGGTACCAAATTGGGAATGATGAGCTTTTTCCAACCTAACGGTGAAGTAGTTCCCGTCACTGTTGTCGGTTTCAAAGAAGGCAACATCGTCACTCAGATCAAAACCGACGCCACTGACGGTTACAACGCCGTACAAGTTGGTTACCGGAGGGTTAGAGACCGCAAATTGACCAAACCTGAAATGGGTCATCTTGAAAAGGCCGGAGCCATTCCTATGCGCCATCTTCAGGAGTTTCGTCTTCAATCCGTTGATGGTTTTGAACCTAATCAGCGCCTTGTCTTTGATGAGCTTTTCAATGAAGGAGATCTTGTTGATGTCTCCGGCACCACCATCGGCAAGGGTTTTCAAGGTCTGTAACTCTCTCCCTCTCTTTGCATTCCCTTCTAGTGTCCAAGTTAAGTTGATAATAATATCTATCACTAATGTATGAACTTACTTTGACAATGACAGGTGGTATCAAGCGTCATAACTTCAAAAGAGGACCAATGAGCCATGGTTCCAAGAGTCACAGACAACTTGGATCCATTGGTGCCGGAACTACACCTGGTCGCGTATACAAGGGAAAGAAGATGCCTGGTAGGATGGGTGGAACTAACAGGAAGACCAGAAAGCTTAAGATTGTTAAAATTGATAAAGATCTTAATGTTATCATGATCAAAGGTGCTCTTCCTGGTAAGCCTGGTAATCTTCTACGTATAGCCCCCGCCAAGATTGTTGGCAAGAACATTCCAAAGAATTAATTACTCTTTTTCCTTCTTAACTACTTGTCTGTATTCACCTGTTAAGTACGAAAATAACAATCAAAACAAACATTTCTCAGTAACTGAGATTGGATGCAATGTTATAATGTTTTACAATAAATCATGTCTTAGGCAGATCATTTTTTTTCACTTATTGGTTGGTTTGCTATTTGATCAATTTGATGGTGCAGCATGAAGTTCATGGACACAAAGGAATTGGTCGTTCTAAACTCTAAACTAGAACTGGAAGTTTTTAATGCTATTAACTTTTTCCTTAACCCTAGTTGAATTTATTTTTAATGCATCTCCCATTGTTGTCATGGGCTTAACAAGGAATATTCTTAAGTTTCTGTTCAACTGATATATAATGTATTGAAACTCTCTTGTTTGTCTTCAACAACCACTGAGTTCCTGAGTTAAACCAAACTGTCTTAAGAGACATGGCCTCTGATATGCTTTTTCCTATAAATATTGCTTTATAGCCATACTTCCAACAGCATACAAAATTTAGATGTTAATAAAGCTTGTACTTGTCATGAAAAAATAAACAACCTTCACCCTCTAATGCCTCCTTTCTTTTTCCATTTCCACTTTCACTACCAACATCACCATCACTCTTGAACCAAGGTAGTGTGATGTGTCTTTGAGCTCCCTTTTCAATGGAGCTTGTGGTAGAAGGAAGAAACATGGAGTTTGGTAGAAGATAACTTTGATGGGAATAGAAAGTGAAGTTGTCCTTGTCTTTTCCATGTTGCTATGTTGTTTTGAAACACATCACTGCATCAAAACACATGTCCTTGTATTGACCTCTCTAACATCATATATCACATTTTCAATTATTCTCTGATGAGTGCAGTATACAGCCTGATGTACTTAACTTACACAACAGGGTTTTTTAAACTGATTGCCAGGAATCATACTTTAGAAGAGGAGTAATTCAGTTAATTTTTGTTGGGGGGGATTTTAAAGAACTTAGGGATGGAAAAAGGAAGCTCTCAATACACAAATCTGGACCTAGATTTGTTGTAAAGATACCACGGAGTTACACGCTGTAGTGAATCTCAAAGTCAATATTTTTGATATTATAGTGTTAACTTCATCAGAAAAGTCATTTTCGTGACTTCACCATAGAATTTTCCTTTAAAAAAACTAATATAGAACACCATCTAGATAATGTGTTGTTCAAAGTCAATAATGTGTTGTTTTCAATGAAAATTTTCTTTTTAACTTTCTTAACTGGTGCCCCAAGAACACCATCTAGATTCTTACAATGTCCTTGGTGGGACACGGGACGACCCGTTTAACCCATCGTCCGTACATGCTAAAGTCCATTTTGTTGATCCATTAATGTTTTTGTTCGCATGAGTTGGATCAGTTATGTGGGAGGATTCGCGCTAGGTCCATAACATGTGTAACTACATTTTTTCTTACTTTATACTCACAAGTTACAACATACAAGGTTATGGGAAATTTTATCGAGTGTCCAGGGTATTATTTAACACCTTTAAATAATATTTTTTTATGAAAAATTGTGTAATCAATGTATTAGAAACTGAAATATTTGATTTTCTTGTAAAGTAATTTCTTATTCTAGAATTCTTAAAGAGTGTTTAGGAGGCACTTACTTGTTGACAAAACCCATTAGCTATAAGCAAGGGTAGATTTTATGTTTTTTATAAATGAAATGTTAACATGTTATGTAAGGACGCGTGATAAGGTACTAAAGTAGAAATTATGTATTGAAAATTGTATCCATTTATTTTTCAAAAGATTGAAAATTAAGTTTTTTTTAATAAATATTTACTATTTGTGGAATCTTTAAAATGTGTCATGGTATATGTCCTTTTTTAAAAGAGTAGTGATATTTGAACAACTATTTCATACAACATTTTATGACAACTTTTCTTTTCTCTCTTTTCATTGGTTAAAAACAATAGAGAGAGAAAAATGAAGAGAGATGATAAAAATATAATGCGAGTATGAAAGAGAAAATTGTCAAGAAGTTATCACAAAATGGTTGTACAAATATCATTTCTCTTTTTATAATACTAGTATCTATGTTTCTATTTACTTGTCATTTTTTGACTTTTTATACGTACCAAGGAAACTAATAATTGTTTTTTTTAACTTTTGATACAATTATTTCTCTTTTACCTATAATACTCTTATTCATTTATATTTTTATTTATTTATTCTCTCCAGAATAAATACTTAAAGGTGATATGGACAGAACAATAATAAATATTATATTGAACTTTGAGAATGATGAAATAGAAACAATTTTTAATGGACAGAACAATAATAAATATTATATTAAACTTTGAGAATGATGAAATAGAAACAATTTTTTTATAAAAGCGACAAGTAATTAAGAACAGAGGAGTAGTTTTCTAGTTTTATTTAAATGGTCGTTTCTTTTCTTTTATTAACAACGGATGGAGTAGATTTCTTTTAAAAAAAAACAAATATACTCCCTCCGTTATTTAAAAGCTTTTTATTCTGCAAGGTTTTTTTTTTCTTTTAAATGGTTATATAGTTAGTTTTATTTAAAAGCTTAAGTTTTCTGGTAATTAAGATCGAATGTTTCTTTTGTTTTGAAAAGAAACATCTAACCCAACTAGAAAGTTTGTAAAACTGTTTCCTTCGTGGAAGAAGAAGATGTGAGTGATGCGAACATGCAAATCTTACTGGAGAAAATATATTTGGTGCCTTAAATCAATTCAGCATATTTGTAAAAGGTTAAAATATGTTTTTGGTGTCTACAAATATAACGAATTTGGGCTTTGGTTCCTGCTAAAAAAAAAAAATTAAAATCAATTCTTGTAAAAAAATTTTGTTTTTTAAAAAGATCTTTGGGTCCACTTTATTGATGAATTGGCACATTTTGGCATATGTGGCAGATGTTGATTGTGTAAAGTTGGCCACATGTCATCCAGGTGGCAATTATGTCATTTATCATATTTTAAAAACATTTTAAAAAATCAAATAATATATTTTTGAAATTTTTAAAATATAGCAATTAATTTTAATTAATTAAAAAAAACTGCAAAAAAAGGGGTCGAAATTTTATCATATCTTCTTCTTCGCAGATCTCTTCTTCGTCCCCCTTTTCTCCTCTTCTTCTTGGCAGGTCTCTTCCTCGTCCCTCCTCTTCTTCGTCCATTCAATCCTTCATCAATTCATCCTCTTCAAATCAATATTCCAGAAAACGAAATTCATCTTCTTCAAATCAAAATCTTTTTGTTCTCAGATTCATCCAAATCCAAATCAAAATTCTGGAAACACAGTATGTCGAAATTCAGAAGAAAAAAATAAGGTACACATGGTATTAAGAATGTTCATAACGTTGATCCGCTCAAAATGAAAGAAAATACACAGATGAGAAACATGTTGTTGAGGAGCACGCCACCCTTCCTCCATATTCTCCACTCTTTGACCTAATTTCTTGCAATCTCAACTGCAAAACAAGTGGTTGTAACAACGAATCGAAACGACGAGATCTAGTTTTATGGTGAGAACCCCTACATGGTGAGAACGGATTTTTTTCTGGGTTCAAATTATTGTTTCCATGTTGTTCTTTAGTACTGGGGTTGTGATTTGTTGTTGATGGCTATGAATTTATGAGCTTCATTCTTATTTTATTGATCAAAATAACAAGAGGATGAGAGAAGAATTTGTGGGTTTCATTTCTTATGACTTTGATTGAGAAGATGAACATATGATAGAATGAAGATGAAGAAGGGGGAAGAGGAAGAAGAGGAGTGCAGCACGTGAGAAGAAGGGGGAAGTGAAAGCCAATACATGAAATTAATTTAAAAAATAAATAAAAACACTTTTCAGATTTATTAATTTTTAATATTTATTTAATTCCTTTTAAACTCCATGTATACAAGTTGGTACATTCAATAAGTGACACCTAAAAGTATGTCTGAGGACTATATTAAAATACAAAAAAATTTACATGGATAGATTTCAAAAAAAAAATTTACCAGGGACCAAAATTCAAACTCGCTATATTTGTAGAGACTAAAAGCATATCGAAATTTCACGATGGGATTGATATGACCAGGAAAAAAAAATTTATATACTTAATTTTTTAGCCTTTGTAAAATCTTAGAGTTTAACCTTAAATAATCATTTAAAAAAAAACGTTGCAAAATGTCAACACAAAGAAGAGAGAATTTGTAAAACAAAAAAAACATCGTGATAATTCAATTGCTCAGCCAATAAAAAAACATTGTGAATAGTCAGTTGCTTATGATCCTATGGTAAATCCTAAGGCTTTGTTTGCGAGTTGAGTTTTGGGAGGAAGGGAGGGGAAGCAAAAGCTTATAGAGTGGTAAACTCTTGTTTGCGAGTTTTAAAAAAACAAACGAAAGGTTTTGGGGGGTCTTGAAGGGCTTCATTTGTCCAATTTTAAAGTTCCCCCAAATTGGGAGGTTTTGGGGTTAAACATACAAATTGACAATTTTGCCCTCATAATAATTCAAAATTTCAATTTTAGTCATTACTGAATTATTACAATCTTTTTCAAAAACAACTTATTTATACAAAACAGCTTATTACGACCTCATTTTCAAAAACCGCTTATTCAAAACAACTTATTTATACATAAAAGCTTAATACAACCTCTTTTTCAAAAACAACTTATTATCCAAAACTGCTTATTACGACCTCATTTTCAAAAACCGCTTATTCAAAACAACTTGTTTATACAAAACAGCTTATTATGATCTCTTTTTTAAAAACAACTTATTCATAACAGCTTATTTATGCAAAACAGCTTATTGCGACCTCTTTTCAAAAAACAACTTATTCAAAACAGCTTATTGATGCAAAACAACTTATTACAACCTCTTTTCAAAAAACAACTTATTCAAAACAGCTTATTACAACCTCTTTTCAAAAAAAAAACTAATTCAAAACAACTTATTAATGCAAAAGAGCTTATTACGATCTCATTTTCAAAAACAACTTATTCAAAACAACTTATTTATGCAAAACAGCTTCTTACGACCTCTTTTCAAAAAACAACTTATTCAAAACAGCTTATTGATGCAAAACAACTTATTACAACCTCTTTTCAAAAACCAACTTATTCAAAACAGCTTATTGATGCAAAACAGCTTATTACGACCTCTTTTTTAAAAAATAGCTTATTCAAAACAGCTTATTTATGCAAAACAGGTTATTACGACCTCTTTTTAATAAAAAAAAACAGCTTATTCAAAACACCTTATTTATACAAAACAACTTATTACGACCTCGTTTTCAAAAACAGTTTATTCAAAACAACTTATTTATAAAAAACAACTTATTACAACATCAATTTCAAAAACAGCTTATTTATGCAAAACAGCTTATTACGACCTCATTTTCAAAAACAACTTATTCAAAACGACTTATTTATGCAAAACAACTTATTACGATCTCATTTTCCAAAACAACTTATTCAAAACAGCTTATTTATGCAAAACAGCTTATTACAACCTCTTTTCAAAAAACAACTTATTCAAAACAACTTATTGATGCCAAACAACTTATTACGACCTCTTTTTCAAAAACAGCTTATGCAAAACAGCTCGTTAAGATATCTTTTTCAAAAACAACTTATTCAAAACAGCTTTTTTATGCAAAACAGCTTATTCAAAACAACTTATTTATGCAAAACAGCTTATTCAAAACAACTTATTTATGCAAAACAGGTTATTACGACCTCTTTTTAATAAAAAAAATAGCTTATTCAAAACACCTTATTTATACAAAACAACTTATTAAGACCTCATTTTCAAAAATAGCTTATTCAAAACAGCTTATTTATAAAAAAAAACAACTTATTACGACATCATTTTCAAAAACAACTTATCATTTTCAAAAACAACTTATTTATGCAAAATAGTTGTTTTTTTTTTAATAAAAAAAAGAGGTCGTAATAACCTGTTTTGCATAAATAAGCTGTTTTGAATAAGTTTTTTTTTAAAATGAGGTCGTAATAAGCTGTTTTGCATAAATAAGCTACTTTGAATAAGTTGTTTTTTAAAAAAGAGGTCGTAATAAGTTGTTTTGTATAAATAAGTTGTTTTGAATAAGCGGTTTTTGAAAATGAGGTCGTAATAAGCAGTTTTGGATAAATAAGTTGTTTTGAATAAGTTGTTTTTGAAAAAGAGGTCGTAATAAGTTGTTTTGCATAAATAAGTTGTTTTGAATAAGCTGGTTTTTGAAAAGAGGTCGTAATAAGCTGTTTTGCATAAATAAACTATTTCGAATAAGCTGTTTTTGGAAAAGAGGTCGTAATAAGCTGTTTTGAATAAATTGTTTTTGAAAAAGATGTCGTAATAAGTTGTTTTGCATAAATAAGCTGTTTTGAATAAACTGTTTTTTGAAAAGAGGTCGTAATTAGTTGTTTTGTATAAATAAGCTGTTTTTGAAAAAGATGTCGTAATAAGCTGTTTTGCATAAATAAGCTGTTTTGAATAAGCTGTTTTTGAAAATGATGTCGTAATAAGCAGTTTTGCATAAATAAGCTGTTTTTGAAAATGATGTCGTAAGAAGTTGTTTTTTTTATAAATAAGTTGTTTTGAATAAGCTGTTTTTTAAAATGAGGTCGTAATAAGTTGTTTTGTATAAATAAGATGTTTTGAATAAGCTGTTTTTTTTTTTAAAAAAAATGAGGTCGTAATTACCTGTTTTGCATAAATAAGCTTTTTTGAAAATGAGGTCGTAATAAGCTATTTTGCATAAATAAGCTGTTTTGAATAAGTTGTTTTTGAAAATGATGTCGTAATAAGTTGTTTTGTATAAATAAGTTGTTTTGAATAAGCGGTTTTTGAAAAAGATATCGTAATAAACTGTTTTGCATAAATAAGTTGTTTTTGAAAAAAGAGATCGTAATAAGTTGTTTTGCATAAATAAGCTGTTTTGAATAAGTTATTTTAAAAAAAAAAAAAGATCGTAATAATTTGTTTTTCATGAGATAAACTGTTTTTTAAAAAGAGACCGTAATAAGATGTTTTGTATAAATAAGTTGTTTTTTATAAAGTGATTGTAATAAGTTTTTTTTATTCTATAAATAATTTGTTTTTCATGAGATAAGCTCTTTTGAATAAATTAGAAGAGAAATTTATAACATAAGTCATTCATCTCCTTTCCTTGTTGGTGTTTTAACTCTCAAACAAGGGGAAGGTTTTCCCTCCTTTCTCCCTTCCCTCCCTTTCCTTTCCTTCCTCTCCTTAGGCTTTCCTTTCCTTCCCCTCAAAACTCGCAAACAAAGCCTAAGACACGAGATAATCTTTTCTCATAAAATGCATTTGACCATTAAAAAAAACGGCAAATTACATTGACCTCCCTTAAATTTTACTTAAACAACATAAATACCCCCTCCAGTTTTTAAAAAACACAAACCTCCCCTTATTTTAACACCGTTAAACTTCTGTTAGATAAAAAAGAAAAAAAGGTTATACTTTATCATTTTTGTACCTGTTTCTTCAAAAATGCATATGTTCTTTGGTTTTTTTGTGCGGCTGAAGTGTTGTTTCCTGTATTAGCCATCAATGAATAATTTTAACCCCATTGATACTTCAACCTCTCAAAGCAACAACGGCATTATTGCAATCCGACCCCTAAGCATAAACATCATGTGATCTACAGAAACACAGTAACTCATAAAATGGAACAATGACAAAATCACAACCTCATGATCAGTTCCTTAAAAAAAAACTCATGATTAGTAAAAAAAAAAATGTAAAATGCACACAATTTGAAAGTGTTTCTTGTTTGTGCCTTTTAACATATATTCAAAATTGAAAGTCATATGCAAACTGCAGGGTTATTTTTCCTTTTGTTTCGCGAAATTGTGTTTCATAAAATCCATAAAATAAACAAATTTGAAATACAGATTCATTCATGATATAGAATGAACATACACAACCACAAAAATAGAAGAGAAACTTAATAAAATAATGGAAGAAAAAATGTTGAACAATGAAGTGAAATAAAAGAGCTCATAAAGTGAGTGAAAGTGTGAGAGTTAAGAGAGATTTAACGGTGTTAAGATGTAATTTTATGATGTTGAGATAAAAGGGAGGTGTTTGTCCATTTGATAACAAAGTAAGGGAGGTTAGTGTTTGATTTAAAACTAAAGGGGTATTTATGTTAACTAATGTCTGGGACACCGGTTGGTATGATCAAAAAAATTATAAATGAATTTATTTTAGTGAAAACTTAAGTGAAATAATCTTAATAATATAAATGGAACACCGATCTGCAAATTTGCCCTAATTTGCTCCTTTGAAATTCACTCATTTACAACTGATTTTCTCTGGAGGCAAAACATACAAATATGAAATTTAATGTAGAATTTATTTTCTTACCCTTTGAAATCACAAACCTGGTAATTATGACAGCCACATAATTAGCCAATAGGAGATGATGGTCGGTTACAGAACATCCCTCACACGTTTTCTCCTCAAAACGTTTTCTCACCTGAAACTTCTTCTTCTCTTCCTTTCTTTTCTTCCTTTTCTTCTTCCTCTTCTCCTCAACACATTATCTTCCTCTTCTTTTCTTCTTCCTTTTTACAACCCCAAAATCTTTGTGGGTTTTGATTTCCAATTTCAGCTCACAAAATCAATGTTACAATTCGATTTTCATTTTCGAATAAATTCTTACACGGTTTTATGATTTCAATCTCTTCTAATTTTGGTTCTGATTCTGTGAAAAATTGTTGAATCCAATGGTTTTCTTGCTGAATCCTATTGTACAAGTTGCTAATCGTTCATGACAATGGTGTTTTGTGGTAGAGAGGGTTTTCTGTTTCTAGAAGCTTCTATCAGAGTTTTTGTTGACAATGTTGAAATTAGAAAGGGGATCATAGTGGGGTTAATGAAGGGAGGTAGGGTCTTGCTTGCTTGGCCATCCAACAGAGTCTCAGCCTCATTAACACATGGTAATTTTTAGTTTTAAGTTTCTTTTCTTTTCAATTTAGTCTTTTATTTTAATTTGTTTCGAAATTTTCATTTTGATCTGTGTTTAGGTTATAAACCTGGCTGCAATTTGTACTACAGTTGATTACAATACACACCCTCTTGATAAAATTTATAGCAATTTCATTGATGCACTTCCTGTAGTAAGTTATTTCGAATAAAGTTTGAATTTTCATGTGATTTGTTTTATTGGTACTAATTATTTTTAGTTTTGGAGTTTGAAATCATGCCTCGCAAAACCTCCAGTCTCATGTTCTTTCGCCTTTATCAATACATCTAAATGATATGATTTTCTACATTTTGCTTTATGAAAATATGTTTGCTATTTTGATGTGTTAGTTTCTTTTGTTCCAGTAAAAGATTCTTCAATATACAAAAATGTTAATGGTCTCTAATGAAATTGCAGGAGGTTAAGACTGAACAATGGCAGGATTCGGTGGTTACGGAGGTGGTGACGGTGCCGGAAGTGGAACGAAGGTTTTAAATGGTGGCTTTGACAAGCGTCGGTGGTGGAGTGGTGTGATTCGCCGTAAATTCGAACGGTTGTATGAAGATCATGGTGTGATTAAACAAGAACTCATCAACTGTTGATGACTCATTTCTATTTGTGCAATTATTATAAATAGGATACTGCATCTTTTGGGGGATTAGAGGAGGGGTCACCGTGGTGCACATCGGTCATGACAGGAACCTTCGACATTGATTATGAATGGTAGTGCCTTCCTCTTATTTGGAGTTATCTTTTTGACTGGTTGGGTAAGTATTAATTTTCTTGTTTCTTTCTGACTGTATTGATACATTGAGTTGGATTTAGACAGGATGATTGACAATGGTTGTTTATGATTCTTAGTATCATGTATTTTTTTGATGAATGATCAAAGTCTCAAGCAATAATGCGGTGAAAAACCATGTTAACTGAAGAAGCTTGGTTCTGGAGCTTCTATAGATCGCGAGGAAACCATCCACAAACACATGTTTGGTGACGGAAATACGCTACCAAACAGGTACGTCCTCTAAGAAATATGCTTTCAGCCATAAAATTTTGATTAAACTACCTTTGTATGTTGTGTTAGTTTTAACTTTTAAAGAATGTAACTGTAGACTTAAGTTTCATTCATGCAATCTTTGTGTGGTTGGCTTCTATAGGTTGCAAATGTGAAGCTATACATATGAGAGTTGTTGTCATAGGTGTGTATTCTTACCTCTTTCTTAAGATTTGATGATTTGGTAATTTACATGGTTTAATAAGATAAAATCATTACCAAAAAAATTCAGGTAAGTATGACAAGGTACTGCATGTTTGACCTATAACTAAGTATGAGTGAGAGAGTTATAACACAAAAGAATCCACACCCGATTGGAAATTATAACGTAAAACTAATTTCTTATCTGTTTGAGGTCTTTTACGAGATCAACAATCCGCACCCAATTGAAAATTATCTCCTAAAACTAATTTCTTACGAGTTTGAGGTCTTCTATGAGATCAGTCTTTCTCACATTTTAGCTTATAATTTCCAACTGGGCTGGGATTGTTTTGTATCAAATGCCCCCAAATGGATTCCATAGAAAGCTCACCATTAATTGCTTTGAAAAAATGATTCAGTGATTGTTATTTTGCCGCTCATGTTGAAATTAAGGGTCACCAAACAGTCTGTAAATGATTTGGAAAGTTGTATTTTTTAGCTCCTGTCTTTTCTTCAACTTTAACTACACAATATATGTTTTGTAAAGTAGTAGTGTTAACAGTTTTGTGTTTTACCTTTGAGCTTTTCAACTATGTTGTTGTCATGTTTTATTAAGCATAAATGTTTCACCATGTAACAGGGTTCATTTGAAGTTGTCTACAATAGAAGAAGTGATGCATTTGCTGCTCTTAAACGATATAACAATGTGCTTTTGGATGGAAAGCCCATGAAGATTGAGATTGTTGGAACAAATTCAGAATTGTCTGTAACTGCACGGGTGAATGTCTCTGCAATGAATAGGCAGAGGAAGAAGACTTTTGTAATGACGTAAGTTGCTCAATCTGTGCGATGAGGCTTTTGTGTGATATGATTCTGTCAATCCCTATACATCTTCTCTTCATTTGAAACTCCCTATGGTCATTTTAAGCATTAAGTTGAACTGTATTTGGTAAAAAAATTATATTGTTCAAGACCGGAGGGAGTGCATATTTATTTGTGAATGGTGAAAATTGATGTCCATATCTAAACTACTAGATCAAAATAGGCATCAAGTGTAATATTTTTCCTCTAATTGTTCGAAGTTTTGTTGAAGTCTTCAATCACTTATTTACTTTTTTGTTTGGAGATAATATATGTTTGAATTCTTGATGAGGATTTATTTCATGAAAATCAACGTCTTGAGTTTTTAATTTATAAAGTATGAATTTAGGGATTTCCATATAGGATTTTCATATAGGTACAATTTAGGTTTCCAATTTTAATTACTTCCAATTTTCATAAGTTTTTCCCTTTATATTAATGATAGTTTAGCATATACATGGACAATAAGAACCAATTGCATTAGTATTGTTTGCAGATACTTATGTTATTTTTATAGCAAATGTGTTTTTGTGGAGGGGGCTGAAATAATGTGTCACATTTTTCTGCATCTTTTTACAAGTTGTGGTGTATTGTTTGCAGAATTAATTAGTTTGGTTAGCATCAGTATCTCTTATATGGTCTTTAAATTGGGTTCTTATGGTAATGTGGTGGTGCTATCAAGTTGTGTTGTCTTCAAGTCATCCAAAGGTGTTGGTTGAGATTTTGGTGATATATCAAGTTATTGCTTCTTAAATGGATCATGAGGGTTTTAGATGCAACATCATTCTATATTCCCTTTGTTTCATGTTTCAAGCACAGGTAACACTTTTATCTTATATGAGTGGTATTGAGGCCCAACTAATTGTTTAGTGTGGCAACATATTGGTTTTGTTGCTATTCGACTGATGAGGTTTTGTTGTTTGTCTACAGGTACTGCTCTGCATCTGTGTTGGGGGTAGCAGAGTTTGTGGTTACTATTGGATTGTGGGTAGCAGAGTTTGTCTACAAGGTTGGATTGCTTGCAATCTGTCCAATTTTTTCAGCTTTGGTTCTGGTTATGAAGACCGAAAAATGTCGTGTTTTTTACTCTATCTATGTTGCTTAGTTTTCGGATCTACTGCAGGAGGATGTTCTTCAAATTCATTTTTGTTGTATCTTCCTTTCTACTTAATGTATTTTTACATTTGTGTTTAGATTGGGGCTTTTGCTCTTGATGCTATTCTTATTTTCTTTATTTATATGCAGTATGGATTGGAAACTTAAGTTTGACATGTGTGATGCTACTGTTATTTCCAATTGTATATTGAACACAAGTTTAGTTGAAAATGCTAAGCATGTAGGGGGAGTTAATGCCATGTGAAACATGTGCTGCATAATCTAAATAAAGAATGTATGGAATATAGATGTCTTTTTATAAGTGCATTGTTTTCCATTTCATTAGAATTATATAGCACCGTTAAAAAGAAATACATAGCTATACACATTAGATCAATAGAACAAATAATGATACAAATGGTACAACTACCTGAAGGTAATGTCATTAGTGGATGGTTAGACTAAATTTGGTTTAGTTGATGAGTCTGCAAGTTGTTCACGTTTCATACCCATGTAAATGTCAATGAACTAATAATTATTATGAGATCCAATCACCGGACAATACACGATATTGTTAATGTAAATTAAGGGTGGAGAGGTGCAAGTAAAATTTATTAAACAATGATTTGCATTCGATCAAGCTTATGTTATGTTATGTAGCACGCGTAGTAATAATAGTTTAAATTTGTTAAACAATGATTAAGGGCGAACTAGTAATAATTATAATAATTGACTATAGGTTAAATTTGTAAATACTGTAAAAAAATAAATGTTATGTTATGTAGCACGCGTAGTAATAATAGTGAAGCGCGATACTCCGATAGGGTTTGGGTAGCAGAAGAGAATGGAAGGGAAGAGAAGCTTGCGTATGTGCTGTTTATGCAATGAAAGAAGAGCTTCTCTGAAGAGACCTAAAACCCTTCAACAGATTTGCAGAGAATGCTTCTACCTTGCTTTCGAAGATGAGATTCATCAACTCATCGTCGATAACCGCCTCTTCACCCGCGGCGACCGAATCGCCATCGGAGCTTCCGGCGGTAAAGACTCCACCGTCCTCGCTTACGTCTTATCCAAACTCAACCGCGTTCACGATTACGGCCTCCATCTATTCCTTCTCTCCGTCGACGAGGGCATCACCGGGTACCGCGACGATTCTCTTGAAACCGTTCATAGAAATCAGATTGAGTACGGATTGCCTCTCAAAATTGTATCCTACAAGGATTTGTACGGTTGGACGATGGACGAGATCGTGAAACTGATTGGTCTGAAGAACAATTGCACCTTCTGTGGAGTGTTCCGTCGGCAGGCACTGGATCGAGGAGCGGCATTCCTGAAAGCAGATAAAGTGGTGACTGGGCACAACGCGGACGACATAGCTGAGACCGTGCTGTTAAACATATTAAGAGGAGATATAGCTAGACTGAGCAGATGCAGTTCAATCATAACAGGTGAAGATGGACCCATCCCTAGATGCAAACCTTTCAAGTACACTTATGAAAAGGAAATTGTTATGTATGCTTATTTCAAGAAGCTTGACTACTTTTCCACTGAATGCATTTATTCTCCAAATGCTTACCGTGGTTTTGCTCGTGAGTTCATCAAGGATTTGGAGAGAATCAGGTTGGTTTGTTGGTTGCTACTTGTTTTCGTTTTTATTCCATTACTGCCAGCCTCATATTCATATTCAATAATGCAGACCCAGGGCAATCCTCGACATCATCAAATCAGGGGAGAATTTCAGGATTTCTACGACCACCAAAATGCCTGAACAGGGATTTTGTGAACGCTGTGGTTATATTTCTAGTCAGGTATTTTTCTCATTACCATCCCTAAAACTTGGTTTCATATTATATTATACAATACAATGCTGCTTTCCATCCAAATTGAACATTTCTTGCTTTCATACCACTATAAACAGGCTTATCTTATGTCCTTTGTTTTTCAACTCAAATATTCTGGTTCATTTTAGAACAATTCTGCATCATTCACCTTTATTTTTTTGTTCTCTTTCTCCTCAATTGGCTGTATTGTAATTCGGGTGTTCTTAGTCTTGAATCTCTTATGCGCTCTTTTCTCCCTTTGATTTCACTCTTAGTTCATCATAACTACAATATGAGATACAATTACTTTTTCATGTACAGAAATGGTGTAAAGCTTGTGTTCTGCTTGATGGATTGAATCGAGGTTTGCCTAAATTGGGAATTGGACGGAGTCGGGTTGCCATTGGTTTCAAGGAAGAAAATAAAAGCCATGGAACAAAGAGCATTGAGAGCAAACAATGTGGATCTTTAGACTTCTGATTTTCTATGTAGGCATCATATCATATGAAGGTACTTGCAATTAATATCCATCAGTGAGATTCAGGTCAGTTAGTGGAAATATTGATATATCTGATGACAAAAGGTATAAGACTTGCAGCACGACTTTGTGTATCAAGACATTGATCAAAACAATAAGTCTAGAATAGTTGCATTATTGGCAGATTTTGTTACCTCTCTATGTAGTTGGTTATACATCTCTAGCTTAATTTTTTTGAACAATATTCTGTCAAACAGTTATTTGTATCCTGTTATACTCACAATTCGTCAATACAACTCAACGGTCTACTGTTGGATACAACCTCAAGCATTGGCTTGGATATCCTTCAGACATACATCTTGAGTTTTGATATTGCAATCTTTCTTCCGTTCTTCTCTAGCAATGGGTTTCATTGAAGAATCTATGAATAATTTGGCACTGTATTCTACTCTATATTAATGTCAATCGGTTATATATGCTTGGTTGCACTTTCACACTTTGTACTTTATTGTGTTTATGATGTTTTCTATTTTGTTAGTTTTACCATCGAGCTATCAAGACTTTGTGATGGGATACTAATAAGGGTGGATGTTAAGCTGAGCAAGCTATTTTTCTAGAAAAAGTAATTGTGTTATTATTCGTAGCAGGAGGGTTAATTGATTAATTCCTCGGCAATCTATGTGAGGAATTCTAAATTAAAAAACTGGAAGAAAAAAAAGCAGGGAAGGGATGAAAACAGTAGTCCAAATAATTTAAATATTGAAAGATAGAATCACGATTAATTCCAACTCCATCAAAATGACGAGATCCTTCTCTGCTATCTCTTTCTATTAGTTGAACACATCACACACTAACCTAACTAGCTAAAGGGTTTTCTAATCTAGGGCTTACCTATGATGGATACATGAAAGAAGGGGTTAGAGATGGGTGGTCATGAAGACATGATAATGGAGGAAAATACAGTGAGATAAGCTTATCAAGAGATGTTAAGCAATGAGAATCAATGACCAGATATTTTTATAGCTAGAATTTGGAATAGACTAGTTCCACAAAGGAGAACCTAATGGATTGAAGTATGCTGTCATTATCATGCTGGAGAGGTTTTGGGTGTCAGGGAGTAGCTTTCGGTCATCTGTTTTTTTTTTAATGTTCTCTTTATGCTCATGTTTGGAGATTATGTTTTCGGTGGGTGGTTGGGTATAATTCAGTTTTGCACAATGAGTACAGAGTCGCTTTTACTTTAAGTTTAAGGATTGTTGTATTGTCATAAGCAGTTTCGAGATGTCTCGCAAAAATTGAAATTATGAAGTTGGCTAAGGGCAAGATTAGGTGGTTTCAGCTACACAGTGTCATCTCTGTTTACTAATCCTGCATCATGTTATAAGGTGATCGATTTTTGTGGCAAGTTGGAAGGGAAACATCTGTTCGAACGAGTTAGTATGTCTTGATATTATTATTTGTTTTTAGGGTTCTCTGTTTTTGGGGATGTTGTGGGTGTAAGTTTGTTGTCTCCCCAATTTTTTTGGGGTCTGTTTGGCCTCACGTTGCAGCATTTGTATCTCTTTTGCCTAATATTTCACACGTCTTCTGCAAATATTTTATATTGATACATATTTTCCCATATAAAAAAAATCATGATACGTTTACCGTTCAAATCAAATTTGATTGTCTATTTTAGTTTTGTTGTCCTTGCTTTGATAAATGGTCTATGGTGGATTATCATTCGAAAATGACTTGAATTACAAACGACAATTGATGTCCTCCGTATAAGTAAAAGTTTAGGTTCAGAATTTAAATTCTACACATTCAACTTGGATGCAGTAATTAATCTTGGTCATTCAATCAAGTCAAAAGTGAAAGATAATTTGGTGAAGGTCTAATTTAAGTTGATCGATTTTAAATCAACAACGAAGATAAGTTAACGTTGGCAATCCAAGTCTGGATCGTCATTGTTATCATAAATGATACAATGTTCTTTTTTCTTGGTGTTGAGCCTTTGGCTACGGGAAAAGGGGATCCTAGTAATTCGGAGATTGGACTTAAAAAATGTATGACTAAAATTTGTTTCCACCAGGAATTAAATTTGGGTTCTTCCAAATAATTCACTTTTAGGGGCAGCTTGTTAACCAATTGAATTCAAACACTTGGTTAATGACATAATGATCTAACATATACCTCTTCGAGAAAAAAAGTAAGAAACAAATACGAGTTAAATTTTAATTCTCATTTATTTTTCTCTATTTTATGTCAAATTTATCTCATAATCTAAGGATGTTTGTTCGATGAAAAGTAAGAGAAACAAATACGAGTTGAGTTTTAGATTTCATTTAATTTCCTTTATTTTTGTGACTGTCTCACTCGTTAGGATGTTGACCATAAATTTTAATTAATGAGGCAACACATTGTTAGTATGTGTAAAGCACCTTTAAACTGACAACATATACAAATTAAATCTTTTAAGAATATAATTTCTACACACTGTCGGTGTAAAAATATTTTACAAATGAATATAATGATATATTGTCACAACATTTAATTTGTTTGACCTCACATACTTATTAAATAACATGAAAACAAATCATTAAGCGTATGCATAAAACCTCTTTAAACTTTAACTGACAACATATACAAATTAAAACTTGTCAAAAAAACATATACAAATTAAATCTTTGGGTTAATACTACCAGAAAAAAAAAATCTTTGGGTTAATTAATATTTTCCCCGTCATTTGGATGAGTTTTGAAAGAAAAAAAGAAAAAAAAAAAACCCTATGAAGAAAAATTTAGATACCCCTTTGTCGTTCAAAGATTCCAAAAACAACTTTAAACTCATCTAACGGGGCAGCTTAACTGACATGACATGCTGGCTGGGCAGATTATTTTACCTTTTTTTTTTAAAGAGCCATGCTATTTCTCGCGAGCAATAACATTGCAAACTGTTCACCAACGGCTCTCAACCGCTTGATCAATCCATTTGGTAGATTACATGGGTCAAAGTAAAAGGAAGTGGGGCGTGCTGCAGTAACAATTGTGATGTCGTGATAATTTGTCCAATCAAATAATTTGTCCAATCAGCATGTCACGCCAGTTCAGTTGCTCAAATGGGAACAATGTTGTTTTTGTTGGAATCTTTGAATGATAAGGGGTTATTAAGTTTTTTTTAGAGTAGTTTTTCAAAACTCACCCAAATGCCAAGAGGAAAAACATTATTTAACCCAAAATCTTTTTTTTTTATGGTATAAAAGATGACCAAAGCTGATAAGAAAAAACTAAACATTCCTAAGCATGTCATCCCCGAAAATATCATCAAGAGAAAAGATTATTAAGCTCGCCAAGAGGGGTCTTCAAACAAATTAAATCCTTTAAATATAAGATTCTTCATTTTACTTTATGAAAATGATTTAACAGTGTCATTAAAAAAACACCGTTGGATCGTGAGAATAATTTTACTTTAGTCAACAAATCTAACTCAAAAGTCATACAAAGTACACCTTGTATACAAGTGATTGTTTGACAATGTAAAATGAAAATAAAAAATCTTTTAACAGTACATGAAGATCAATCTCTTCTAAAAATATATGAACAAATTTGCTAGTAGAAGAAATGAAAGGGGACGAGTTTGACACAAAAGTAGGATGGATTAAGTGAAACAGAGATCAAATTTAAATGATGTTCAATGCACAACATCTAGGCAATTTCATACGGCCCTTTTCATGAGTAAAGAGGATAAAGCATGATGTAGAATAGCTGGTCTAAGAGGTCTTCAAAAGATTTGGTTATATAGTCATTTGTCATCATACACTAACCAACAACTAACCCTTCACTATGAGGTGCATCTACAACTCCATTGTATATAACTAACAACAAACAAAGGAGATATAATCACACAAGAAAGTACTTTCAATACATTGCCCAGTTAAGTAGGATTGTACCGGAGATGCTGCTCATAGAAATTGATCAGCTGCAAAATTCCAAAAATCATCAACTTCATGTGAGAAGAGGCCATATAAATATTTTGAAGACTGTCAAGAAATGAAAAATTAACAAGAAAATTATCCTTTCAATCTAACATTGCCAAGATATAGTGGATTACCAGTTGTGGATTGTTTGCCTTGAGATATTTGTTATCCACCATAACTTCTGTTCCATCAGACCTATAGATTTAATCACATATGCATTATGTGAAGAAGCATGCGATATGATTATTAAAAGTAATCTAGCTCACTTCAATCTCCATGAAAGCGGTGGCAAAATACAAATTTTGCATCAAATCAAATAAGGCATTGAAGTCCTAAGCTCCCATAAATTTAAGTAAGGTATGGCAAAATCATTTTTCGCCTACTAGTTTTTTAGACAGATGGTATTTATATAGAGTTGTTTTATTTGAACAACTATTTGAATGAAAACTTATGTGACAACCATTGATTTACAAAGAAAATGAAGTATTGACACAAAAACCAAAGCAATAGAGAGAGAAAGTAAAAAAATAATGTGAGTATAAGAGAGAAAGTTGTCAAGAAATGGTTGTACAAATATCATTTCTCTTATATAAACTTGAAGCTTTGGTTTTGTTTCTTGTATTCAAAGTTTAGTAGTGACAACAAACTACAAGTATCCTGATCGTATCTGATCACAATGCTCAAATGTTCACTAACTCATCGTCTCTTTATATCTATATCTGACAACATACATGATCATTTAAGGCTTCCTCATGGTGTCTATCTACAGCTTCTTCCAAGGAATCTCTATTGCAGATGTAGGACTAAACACTTAAATGTTTTTTTCTTCAAAATTTGTGAAAGTTTTGTTTTTTTTCCTAATTCTTTCTCTCTTTCTACCTGTGTCCTTGCAGAGTATGCCTTCTTTTTCTATATTCATTCTTCTTTGAATAAATTTTTTATAAATACAAAAAAATTGTAGCAACTGCATAATAGTAGCTGGAGCCCAATAGAAGTAATCTCGATGTGCACTCCAAGCCCGAATAAATAACATGCATGGCTTGTTATTTTTAGCCTTATGTGGTGGATTAACTAATTGTCAGGGATGTAAAGTCAATGACAATCTTTCCTAATAAGCTAGTGTGACTTTTCTCCTTGCCACCCGCATTCCTCTAAGGGTAAATTTCAGCACAAAAAATAAAATAAAATAGAGAGGTGTATTCTTCACTTCCAGCCCATAGAACTAAAGTGCTTGGGGCATGTTAGATCAATAAAACCGACCATTACCTAAATTCTACCACTATTAGGGCTTCCTTCAACAAACAAAAAAATCTCTATTAGGGCTATCCTCTAGTAAATGAACTATAAAACTGGACGTAATTGAGGAAATCTCGACTTCTTAATTGCATTAACTTTCATTCTCTTTCATCAAAACAACATTTCCTTTTTTTTTGGAACAATGGCATTTTCTTTTATTAACCAAAGAAAAACAAACAGCTGCTTTGGGCACTAAAAAAATATAGTTTCAATCTCAATATATTCCAAGCTAAATTTCATTCTCTATTTATTAAGAAAATAAAGCTTTTATCGATTAAATCTACGGTAGGAGTGAATGATCTTGCAAATATTAGCAGATGGTCAAGTAATTTAATAACATAAGGTTGACCAAATATTCTCTCCGCAAAAGATAACAATAAAGAGAAATATGTGTTAAAATTAATTTAATTTCCATGCATACAATCGCTCAATAATTAAGACGAGTAAACCATTTTTCATACTAAAGGACAGACTCTTAAATCATGCCAAATATGCCAATTCTTAGTACTGACATGGTAAAATTGAAATCGTGATTAATAAGATAACCATTTGGCGTGATCTAGGTCAGTTTTGTCGAAGTATTGATTTACCAGGATCCAGGACAAACAATATAACGAAAGATTTTTATTTTTTTATGGAAAATACAAAAGATTTTGAGACTAGGTTCTAACTCAATCAGACATTCTTAACTGACTGATAAGGTGACTGCAAAAGGGATTCTTTTCCTTACATAATCCAGAGGCTTAAAATGTTTTTCATCAAACATGTGCCCCTTTTGATACAGAATACTGCAATACTAAGCACACAGTTCTAAATTAACTTGCAATTACATTATCTCTAATCTAATGAAGTGTCTTTCTGTTACCCCCCTTAAATTTTTAAAGATTAAGTAACTACTTTATCAGCAAAAGATAACAATCTTACAAGTATATTGGCTAAATTGAAAATAGTTATGTGCTTGATTAACTACAGTCCCTCGCTTTTAACGTATGCTCTGGGTTTAAATAGATTATAAAATTAATTTCCCACATATAAGTAACCAAATGATCAACTTTAACCTAATAATCGTTAACATTAAACAAATAACTCAACCTTTGACTTGATTACTATAGTACTAAACATACCAGCTATGAAACTGATCATTATAGAACCAAATGAATAACCTAATCATCATAGTACTGATCAAATCACCCAAATGTTAACCTAGTCATTATAGCAGTTAACAAATAACTGAAACATTAACGTAATCATATAACAGTAAACAAATAGCCAAGACATGATCAAGTCCAACAATCAGAAGTTTTGGCATTTTCAGCTAGAAAACAAGTAGATTTATAAAGCAAAGGTGTAAGAATAAATTGTGGAGTTTGAGTGACTAACCTCATAGCCATAAAGGTGACTAAAATATCCTGCTTGTAGCAAGATAGAGAAGTTGAATAGCCTATAGCCTTTATAATCTTGACAATATTGCTGGCAGTTTTAGCACCGGTGATGATTTGATGAGTATTGATATTATTCCCCACATAAGGAGCAGTGGAGCCAAGTGCATTGTTTGTAGGAGAAGATTCGTCTTTCTTGAACCTTTTAACGGAAGCAGATTTTCTGCGGTTGGTTCCTCTGCGGTGAAGGGAATTCCCATTGGATTGAGCATGAATGGGTGTTTGTTGGGGGAGGTTTGATGTTGGTTGATTTTGGTGAGGAATGTGTTGTTGTGAATTTGGGAGGGGGGTAGGATGAGCATTAGTAGTTTGTGGTGGAAGGTGGGTGGTGGTGGTGCGTCTGGTGCGCTTGCGAAGAGGTTTTGCTCCTCCTGCTGCTGATGTTGCTGCTGATTTGAGGCTGAAATTAAGAAGAAGAAATGAAATGAAATGAAATGAAAGATACATAGAGGAGAGGAGGGTTAATGAGTACTACCTCTCCTCAAAGGCATGAATGAGATCGGGAACAGACTGTAGGTTATGAAGAGGTTCCCATGTGTTGGCAGTCTCCGGCCAGCCACGCCTATGAATCGTCAATCAATCAATCAATCAATAATCTCTCAATAATAATAATAAACAAAAGCAAGAAGAGCGAGTAACTAACCATTTAATCAGGTACTGGACCTCACCCTGTTAATTCAGTATCAGCAGCAGCATCAGCAGCAGAATAATAATAATAAATAATAAATAGATTCATAACAAAGTTGAGTAAAATAATAATATATAGTATATTTATTTATTACCTTGCGGAGCCTTTTACGGCGAATGGTTTCGATTTCAAAGAAACCATCATCAAGCTGCTTAGGAGAAGAAGCATCAGCATCACCATGTTGACAACACTCTGAATCTGAAGTACTACTGTTGTTGTTGCTGCTCTTCTTCGTCTTTCTCATTTCTTGCTTCCTCCCAACACAACACTTGTTTCTTCTTACCTTCTCTGTTTTTTATTTATTCATTTTTTAAAGTAAGCTTTAGATTCTTTTTATTTATAGATTAAAAACATTCATATAAATCTCACCTGATTTTTAACACAAATCCGTTCTGTTCTGTTTTAGCAATCACAGTCAAACCAAACAGAGCCATCTGATCGAATCGACGGTTATGATTCAACTTCTTTAGTTTGTCCACTTTAAACCCACAACACAGGATTGGGAAAAAAGGGAAAACACAGAACCCATTCTTCTTCCTCTCTAACTTCTCGCTTGACACCCATCATCTTCCTCGGCGAACCATTTAGACATGAATTGGTCAATTTATCAAACTCTATAACCAAGGCGAATGCAATACGATCCACCACCGCTAACAGCCGCTCCATTCTGATGGGTTTGTTTCAGATAGTTCACTGTTCCGACATCGACACATATCCTCGGAGAAGCAACACAAACTACATGAACCGCAACACATCACAAGTCATCTGAGTAGAATTAAGTTAAGTTATTATAGTTGTGGTTGTGGGTCGTATGCAGAAATTGAAAAAACTGAAAAACCACTTCGCTAATACAACCCATATGAATGAATATTTATAGCACTGTGTCAAAGATGAAGATCAGAAATATTTGCTTCAGAGGGGTCGACGAAAGACAGAATATTGACGGTATAATTTTTCCAGATTTTTCAATATGTGTTGTTGTGGGTTAAAGTGGACAACAAACTAAAGAAGTTGAATCATAACCGTCAATTTAATCAGATGCCTCTGTTTGGTTTGACTGTGTGACTGCATCATTTCCATGACTGCATTCAATCACAATCCGTTTTAGCAAGTTTGAATTTACTTCAAAGATGTGGTTTTTATAAATTTGAGTGATTTTTTTTTTAAGTAGAAAATATTTATCACTTCTTCTTCTAAGTTATTAATACTTTAATATATATATATATATATATATATATATATGAGAATTTCTATGGTACACTCACAATTTTGAATGTACTGGTACTCTTGTTTCACAAAATATATAAATTAACGATCACTTTAATGAAATAAAAAAGTATTTGTTAATATTTATATTTTAGAAAACATCATTTCATAAGAAAAATCATCATTTCATTGTTTATAAGGATCATATTAAAAAATTTATATTTTGTCATGAAAAATAATCAATATTCATTGTTATGAGTAATAAAAATTCTTAAAAATTAAATTTTATTTCGTCGAAGCTTTTGGTAAATAAAATTTAATTATCTTAGTTGTCAATGATAGAAAATAATTATTTTTCTTCAAAAAAAATAACTCATTTATTATTAATTTTACGACTTGGTGTACCGATACACCCAAATTTATTGGATGTACCATAGAATTTGCCTATATATATATATTCAATTAAAGTCCACAAGTCATGGTTTAACCGACAAAAATGTTAAATTGGATAGTCAAACGTTGTTGTTATCTGAGTTTGAATTCCGCAATTTTACTTGTGTGTGTAGTTTATACTCCCTTCATTCCTTTTCTTTTGATGTTTTAGAACTTCAACTATATTTCAAATTTTTTGATGTTTTAGTGAATTTATTATTGTTTTCTCAAGTTTACCCTTGTTAGAAAACACAATAAACTATTAAAGTAGTTGTGACCTTTGGTTTATCACATGTGAATTTTTATTTTTTTTGAAGAATTCAAAACGGAATATATTAACAACGGCGGTGTACTCTTTGAAGCACAAGGTGTACTACAGAAGCCACCCCAAAGAACAAACATTCACAGAATAATTACAAAAACAAGTCAGTCGATACCCAAACAAAGTAACGGGTCCGACCACCATCGGAACGTGCCGTAAACAAAATTGGCGTTGTTGGCTTTCAGCCACCACAATGAATGATACTTAACCTTTTCTACAAGATCGAACATATTAACTTGGGAATTCTTGAATGTTCTATTATTTCTTTCGTTCCAAACTATCCACACACACAAAAGCCAAATCATCTGCATGAATATCCGGCGCTTTGTCGACCCACCACTATTAGTAAACTGATAAAGGTGATCATGGATGGTATACAAATCGACACCGGAAATGCCAATCCAATTCTTGATATGCTGTCAAAGGCCGCCAAAAAAGTCACACTGAAGAAACAAGTGATGTGTCGTTTCGTCAAAGCCACAACCTGCAACACACCTGATATCCTCCGAGTGTACAATGTCGTGCTGCTGAAGGTTGATTTTCGTGGGCAGCCTATCGCGAAGAAGTCGCCATGCGAGAATGGAAACCTTCAAAGGAACATGCTTGTGCCAAACGAGCTCATCTGTCACGGAGATTAAAGGTGCAGCCTGAAACGTTAAGATGTCATACGCATTGCTTACTGTGTAGCCTTCCCTAATGTCCGGAAGCCACTGCCACCTGTCAGAAACATCAGTATGCACAATAAAAGTATTAAGTAGCAGGCGACACTCGCCTAACAACTCCTCCTCCCACACCCACAACGGTCTCCTCCAACTCCACGCCTCGCCTCCTACCTCCCAACCCCGCGCGAACATATCTGACACCGTAATCAACTTATTTTGAGCTAAGCTAAATAAACGGTCAAACCTCCTAAGCAACGGAACATCTCCAATCCATCTATCATACCAAAACAAGGTATTCGACCCGTCTCCTACCTTCCTCGCCACCCTCTCATCAAACCAGCCCCCTCCCTCGACACCATTACCATCTCTAATCTTCGTTATCTCCATCCACCAAAAGGAATCACTCCGGCCCCCTACCTCCAACCTCTCTGCCTCCTCACCATATCTCGCTAACAAAACCTTATACCACAACCCACCTCTATCAACTAACATCCTCCAACACCATTTTCCTAACAACGCAAGATTAAATTCCTTCAACTTCCTCACCCCCAACCCCCATACTCCTTTCGTGAACAAATATAATTCCAAGCGATCCAGGAAATTTTCCTGTTGTCCTCACTCCCTCCCCAAAAAAACATTTTAAACAAAGATTCTATGGAAGAGATTATACCTGACGCAGCTTTGAAAAAGGAAAGAGCGTAGACAAGCAAAGAGGACAGGACAGACTTGATCAAAACCAATCGGCCTCCGAATGAGAGAAAACGACTCTGCCACCCGGACAATCTAGATTTAATGGTATGCAACACAGGGTCCCAAAATGCTAGTTTCCGAGGGTCACCACCAATCGATAGGCCAAGATACAAAAAAGGAACCTTACCAACCTTACAGTGCAGAATAGACGCCGCCTCGTTTAACCAAGAATCCGCAATATTAATTCCAACAAGTAAACTCTTATGGAAGTTAATGATAAATAAGGACATTTAAGTAAAAAATACACAAATATTTATATACTTTAATTACTCCTTAAAACTTGTATCAAGAGCTAAAAAGGAATGGAGGGAGCAGTAAGTTTGTCATTTCACCTTATCCATTTGAATTAGAAATAAACTGGAAACCCGTGCCAAGCACGGGCTAGAATTGCGATTAATTTTTTAAATTTTATTTTATAAAACCTAATTAAACTGCAAATTGATCCTTGATTATTTTATACACAATATATCAATATAACGCATTGTTTTTTGTTTTTTAGGAAATCAATATGACGCATTGTTTTTGTATTATGTATTGCATATTATATAAAAATATCAACGTATACATGTTTATTGAGGATTTTGTATCAGTAAACGGAAATGATTTAACGAATGTAAAACCGAAATATTAGTATTTAAGGTCGGTCCGGTTCCATTACACGTGGCTCCGGGATAGTCAATTGGGATAACCAATTTTATCTTTTTCTCTCAAAAAGAATCTCAAATAACAAAACCGACGTTAATCCGGATGAAGTTACGAAGATGAAACAAAACAATGCAAAGTGTTCAATGAGTAGTTGAACTCCTAGTTATTGAAGCAAATTAAAAAAGGTTTTTGGAAGCCATTAAAACTCCACGGCTACCACCCAACAATCGCATCATCACTTGTGCTTTTCCTAACTTGGTAGGACCTCCTAACATCATCATTAAAAATAGCTTTCGGGGAACACCTTGAAAAGAAAACTTTGTCCACTCGTTGCAGCAATTTCTGCGGGCATAGGTGAATCAACAGGATTCTACATTTTAAATAATGAGAAATTAGTTCCATTTCATAAATACAGTTCACTAACAGAGGCAATCCAAAAGTAAAAACCAAAAGGTAGAGTTGCATCAATGTAATCGACCAAGCAAACCATTGGCCTGGACGACATCGTCACATGACTTTCCAGAAAAATGAGAGGCAACACGATCAAACAAAATAAAAGAGACAAAAAAAAAAAAAAAAACTCGTACACACCTGCGTCATCAGGATTGACTGATTAAACGTTCCGAAAAACATCACGGTACACAACATTAGTGGTCTCAGTACACACATGGTTTTCTTCATCTAGAATAAGCATTTTCAATCCCTTTTTGGAATTGACTCTCGACACAGCGACGTACAACTGTCCATGAGTAAAAACTGGTTTGGAAAGATAGATTCCAACATGAGACAACGACTGACCCTGACTTTTATTTATTGTCATTGCAAAACACAACGCCAACGGGAGCTGTCTCCTAGTGAATTTGAAAGGCAGTCCAGGATCACTCGGCACTAAGTTCATTCTTGGAATAATTACCTTTTCACCAGCATTTTTTCCGGTAATAACAGTTGCACCAATAAAGTTATTCCCAAGATTGTCTACAATCAACCTAGTCCCATTGCACAATCCAGCTGCCTGATCAATATTCCTCATCAACATAACTGGACATCCAACTTTAAATCTCAATTTATGGTTTGGAATACCGAAACACTTGATATCGTTTAAGAATTCGGTGGTAAACCACTCGCTTTGTACCTCACTATTCTCATCTGATTTGCAGACCGAATCAGAACTGATATATTCCTTTTCGTCTCCTGGAACCAATGACAGAAGGAATTCGTTTACGTGGTCAACAGCTTCCAGTGTGGGAGCAAGTAAGTTTGTCATTTCACCTTATCCATTTGAATTAGAAATAAATGTATTCAATTAAAGTTCTAACCCAAAAAAAAAAAAGTTAGGATCCTTTCGATTAAATTCTTCTTCATTTCTTTCATTTAAAGAAATAAAGACAAAATAAATATCTCTTATTTATTAAAGTTAACCTGGACGCTAACTGTTGCCCTAATTTTAACCTAAATTCTATGCTTACTTTTACTGTATTACCCATGTATAATTAAACCTATTGAATTTAGTTAATTTAATCAAAATCTTATTTTCAAACGGAGAGATCTCTTATCTCTTATTTATTAAAGTTAATCCGGACGCTAACTGTTGCCCTAATTTTAACCTAAATTATATGCTTACTTTTACTGTATTACCCTGTTTAATTAAACTTATTGAATTTAGTTAATTTAATTAATTTAATCAAAATCTTATTTTCAAACGGAGAGATATCTTATCTCTTATTTATTAAAGTTAACCCGGACGCTAACTGTTTCATCCTATAATCGTTGCTCCTATTTTCAACTCATCATTGCTACTTTGTTTTTACTAAATGGAGTCCATCCTATAACAGTTTCCTCCTATTTTGTTTCCCTGCTCCTACTTTGTTTGCAAGATAAACAATAACAAATATATACTACTAAATCTTGAGATGTGGCGGTACTTGAAATTTTTAGAAATTGGAACTTTAGAATATAATTGTTCTTGAATGTATGATTTAGGGTATCTCTATCACCCCTAATTTCCCAAACGTTGTTGGCTTCTACTTGAAAATAGGAATAAAACTTAATAGATTGATAAATTCAACATGCTATATTTATTATTATAAAAAAAATATGAGTGGATGGTAAGGAAAAAGAGAACATGAGTGGACCTTTAATTAAAAAAATAAAATTTAGTATAAGTGAACCAAATGGATATGAAAGCATGGGCAGCGAACGGTTAATATGCACATGAGTCCTATAGGGGTCCTATATATTTCATGGGTGGCGGCTGCCCCTTTTCATTAGTACCTAGCTCCGTCCCTGTACTTAACCTATAATGTTACGTTACGGTATCAAGGACGATGTCATGGAAAATTATGTTATGGTATAGTACCAACGTCTATGCTTCTTAATATTATGAAATGCTATATGACAATCATAACACTCATCAACTATTTTTTATGTCTATCTTTTTTATAATAACAATTGTCGTTTAATTTTATAAATGGAGAATATTTCAACTCAAGAAAGATAACAACAAATGAACAAAATATATCATAACTAACGATAATTATGTCAAACGAGTTGTGCAAATTTTAAATTCAGGTCTATTGTATAATGAAGGCTAGTAATTAAAATATGGGAAACACTAAATAGTACGGTAGATTTGCTCATTAAAAAATTATTTTAAGAGTAAAAATTCGTTAAATATTTGCACTATAATACTATATCAACATTAATATAATAGTTTTATTAGAAAAAATCTTTTACATGAAAAAATCCATTAAATAGTTGCACTGTGTTTGTTATGGATTTTTGCTTATGTGGAAAAAAAAATTGTTACAAAGGAATTTTTTCATGTAGTGTGATATGAAAATGACAATAAGATAAAATAGAACTTTGAAAACTAATGACTATTTTTAAAATATAAATATTAATATAGTGGTTAAATATTTTGTTATTTTATGCACTTGTATCGACCGAAGTAAATTTTTATATATCGATAGATAAAATTACAAAAACTCATGATTATTTTCAAAATATTAACATTGATGTAAAGTGTTTCTATTAAAAAAAAATTATATGCAAACCACCGTAAAATATTTGCATCGCTTCTAATGTAGATTTTATCATGTGTTTATATTTGTGAAAGCAAATTTCTATGTACCGATACGAGAAAGTCAATATGATGTATCCGATCCAAGGATCGACTAATCCGAGGGGACCAATCCCACCGCCCACTTGCGAGGGCCCCGTTTTAAGCCAGAGCTATGAACTTGTCCGCCGAAATTGGCACCAAAGGGAATCGAACATGAGACCTTGAGAGAAGCATACTCCAAAATCGCAAGCCAACCACTAGGCCAACCTCAAATAGGTTAAACATTAATGTAGTGTTTCTATTAAATATATTTTTTATTTTATTTTATATGTCAAACATCATTAAATATCTGCATCTTATTGTTGCAGATTTTATGAGATTAGATCTACGGAAAAAATATATATTTATCGATATTAATAATACTAAAAAAGAAAATCCAAAGCAAAGTGGTAAAAAAAATGGTCATTCGAAAATATATCAAATGTTTTATTTTCTTCTATAAATATTTCAAATGTCGTTCAAGCATTCAATTTTTTTTTTCATACAATGTTCATTCAAATATTTTCAGGAAAAAATACACATTAAGTTGACTTAAAAGAATACATTAAAAACATTTGAAAGACGTTATTTGCAGGAAGAAAAAAAAATTAGATGAACTATATATATATATATATATATATATATATATATATATATATATATATATATATATATATATATATATGAGACAGGATTCGTTAACACCAAATCTTAACCATTTAATTTATTTGATCAAAGGGTCATAATAATTTTTAAACCAACTCACCTTTTTTGTCGTGTATACGATTATCATCATCCACAACTGGAAAACCCAATTACCGTAATAAGCTTACTGAATCTTTTCGTTGATCTAGGTTAAAACTGATAATTTTGTATATGCTTTTGCTCTCTCTTGTTCATTGTCGAGGTTGGTGCTCTTCCTCCATGAATAAATTAACGATAGTCTTGCGTGAAAATTTTGTTACAAAATCAAGCTTCAATTCAATTATCCCTGTTTGTTTCCTCACTATAAGTTGGTATTTGATTTTTTTTCTTTTACCCAATTTTGATTTTTCCCCAATTTATGTGCCCTAAATAGTTCTATTGCTTTGTGGAAAGCAACAGGACAGACCAAAGATTGATAGTATATATAATATGTTTCTGAAAAAAACCCCATCTTTGATAGGATTAGTTTTTAAAACAATTATATCAGAGAAGAAAAGAAAGCTTTTTTCCACAAACTCCATAGACAACATATACAATTTCATGTTAATGGTTAATTGGTTACTATCCTGGAACACACGTCTTTACAATAATAAAGAACAAGTGTTTCTAAATAAAAATAAATTCGTTGGCACCGATTGAATCTTACTGGATAAACTAGTTTTTTGTACTGCACCACACAATCAAAGTCAAAGAATCTGCATTGTGATTGAGGAAGTGATCATCATAGGATGAAGAAGGATATGGCCACTGATTTCGGCAATAAAAGATACCAGAGAGAGGATTAGTCATGTGCAATCAAGGAATGAGAGATCATGTGAGGTTTGTAAATGAATAAATGTGAACCTTTAGATCAATTTAAATGAATGGTTGGGATTCGTTAACACCAAATCTTAACCATTTAATTTATTTGATCAAAGGGTCATAATAATTTTTAAACCAACTCACCTTTTCTGTCGTGTATACGATTATCATCATCCACAACTGGAAAACCCAATTACCGTAATAAGCTTACTGAATCTTCTCGTTGATCTGGGTTAAAACTGATAATTTTGTATATGCTTTTGCTCTCTCTTGTTCATTGTCGAGGTTGGTGCTCTTCCTCCATGAATAAATTGACGATAGTCTTGCGTGAAAATTTTGTTACAAAATCAAGCTTCAATTCAATTATCCCTGTTTGTTTCCTCACTATAAGTTGGTATTTGATTTTTTTTCTTTTACCCAATTTTGATTTTTCCCCAATTTATGTGCCCTAAATAGTTCTATTGCTTTGTGGAAGGTAACAGGACAGACCAAAGATTGATAGTATATATAATATGTTTCTGAAAAAAACCCCATCTTTGATAGGATTAATTTTTAAAACAATTATATCAGAGAAGAAAAGAAAGCTTTTTTCCACAAACTCCATAGACAACATATACAATTTCATGTTAATGGTTAATTGGTTACTATCCTGGAACACACGTCTTTACAATAATAAAGAACAAGTGTTTCTAAATAAAAATAAATTTGTTGGCACAGATTGAATCTTACTGGATAAACTAGTTTTTTGTACTGCACCACACAATCAAAGTCAAAGAATCTGCATTGTGATTGAGGAAGTGATCATCATAGGATGAAGAAGGATATGGCCACTGATTTCGGCAATAAAAGATACCAGAGAGGGGATTAGTCATGTGCAATCAAGGAATGAGAGATCATGTGAGGTTTGTAAATGAATAAATGTGAACCTTTAGATCAATTTAAATGAATGGTTGGAATTTGGTGTCAACGAATCCGTTGACACCTGGTGTCAACGAATCCTGACTCTATATATATATATATATATATATAACAAAATCTCAAGAAGTCCACTAGAGTGTAAAATACTAACAAAATCATAAAATACTTGCACACAAAGAAAGTTGTGTTATTTAAACAGTAATTTGAAACATCGTTATCTCTTATTACTTTCTCTTTATTTTTCTCCATTCATTTGCTTTCTCTTGCTTATTTTTCCCTCTATTTTAAACATCATTATCTCTATTACTTTCTCCAATTTTTAAGGCTCTTTTCTGGTTTAAATCCACCACGTACAAAAAAAATAATGATGAACTCTTGGTCAAAAAGTCATTTGCTTGTGTTTACATGATTCCTAGTATACTGAAAATAACCTTTTTGTTTTCTCTTGAATAATGAAGAAAATGTGGAGGAAGAACATACATAAAAAGAACAAAGATATCAGGACCTGTAATAAGCTAACTTCAATATTTGATGGGATTATGAAACAAAATACTGCTGCAAATGCTTGGCTCTCTTCTTATTTTTAAGCTTCCTAAAAGCACATGACTCAATTTGTCTAATTCTCTCCCTACTTACACCCATCATTTCCCCAATCTCTTGTAGTGTCTTCATCCTTCCATCATCCATACCAAATCTCCATTTAATCACCTGTTTCTCTCTAGGATTGAGACTGTCCAATACCTTTTCCAGGTCCTTTTTCATGAACTGCTTAATGAGCTGTTCTTCGGCTGTTTCAGCTTCAGGATCAGCAAGTACTTCCTGGTCAGAAATGCACACCAATGTATCAGAAAAATGAATATCACATGAAGAAGAAAAAAATCCTGAAGCACAAATTTGAACAAGATTAGGAACAGACTGAAAGTTTAAGACTCTGGTTGATCCCAACTTTCTGTTCTAGAGATCTGGGAGCTTTTGGGGTCAAAAGGACAGCACTAAGCCTCTTCATCGACAGCCCAGTTGCTTCGGCAACTTCTTCATCGTCAGGTTGTCTTCCATTTTCACTGTACAACTGTTTTCTTGCCTCCTTCACTTTGTAAGTTGCCCCCACCATGTGGAACTGTTAAGCCAAAAATATTGCAAAAAAGTCTGTTATAAACATAAGAGCTATTTCAACTCTAGAAAAATTCTACCGTGTACCACTTTATAGATAGTCCACGGTGAATTGGTGTACTTATAAAGTGTCAAAAAATCAACGAATATTGATGCGGCCCCCAAAAGAAGCTCATGGTCTCCTCATCCGCACGACTGCGATGGTGACCTAATTGATGGTTGTTCAACGAGAACAGGGGAAACAAACATGAATGCTTCAAAACTCTACTCGTATTTGTTTCACCTCGTTTTGGTCGAACCAACATCAAATCAGGTCAATGTCCCAACAATGAGGATGAGGAGGACTGCGGCTCTATGAGCTTCTATTTTACGGAATGGCAGAAGTCATTGTTGGAGTTTTGGCAATTTTCAAATAAACAGGTAATGAAAATATTTCCATGCATGGTCAGAAAGAAATAATCAAAGATAAAGATAATACTCACTGGCAAGCGAATAGTCCTTGACTGAACAGAAAGTGATTTCCGAACTGCCTGTTTAATCCACCAATGAGCATAGGTTGAGAACTTAAAACCCTTAGAAGCATCATACTTCTCTGCACCTCTTACAAGCCCGCGGCATCCTTCCTGTAACCCAACGAAAAATAGTTAAATGGTTGATTACTGAACCATTGAAGAAGTGTGGACTCTTTGAAACAGCAGCCATGTTGAATATCACAAGAATAGAAGTAAATAATATTTTACTATGTCTCCAAGTGCAATGACTCATACTAACTTTAAAAGTATTTATCCTCTTTTGATTTAAGATGTGTTTTAATATTAATTTTATGTGCTATACTACAGCTTTTTCATGTCCTATAATTTTAAAATTTGTCATAGCCCAGTGCATATTTCAAATTATATCCGTGTGTGGTGCCCCCTTTAGTGTCCGTACTTTCTAGCAAAATATTGTACAGGGGAAAATATACCTGGACCAGATCTTGCAGACTCATCCCAGATCCCTGATAATTCTTAGCAACTGATATGACAAGTCGTATATTGCTTTTAATCATTTTTTCTTTGCAAAATACACCATAATTCAAACGTTTTCTTAGGGTCTTTTGATCTACCCCTGCCATTGTAGCCCATTGAGCAAATGTGGGCTGGCCACCACATTTTTCTGCAAGGTCCTCTTGAAGTTTTTCGAGCTTTATGAGGTCCTGAATTATATTGGCAGGAGAAGAGGAAGAGGCAAATGAATTAGACAATAAAAGTAGAATAATATAACTTAAAGTAAAATATAATTCAGTTGATTTTTATTTTTTTTGAAGAAGCTAAATTAGTTCACCTAAATTGATAATTTAGTTGATTATTGTTGTTAATACACTGTCAAATCTTTCAAGTAATAAAACCTTTCACTATTAATATTCTTTCCTGTGATCAAATGAACAATTATTCATGTAACATTCTTTCCTTTTCTGGCACTGAGATATATCTTAAGAATGATATAGATATTAATTTACAAAATCATAAGATCAACAAGCACTTTATGAAAATATTGGGTGATTTAGGAGCATATCAACTATCAAGAGCATATGAAGAGAATGGTTTATTCTCTACCATATTGTTCTAAACAAGCTTTTAAATTGCCATCACACTAACAATTGTGGTAGCATCATGATTCTCTCAATATTGCGAAGAACTGCAGCCTCAATGTTGGTCAAAGAGACATCAAAAACCATGATGCCGCGGACCAGATGGCGATAGTAGACTTTTGTTATAAAACCTTGGTTCTAAGTGGTAATGCATGCGAACTTTACCTGTATTCCTTCAGAGAACTTAATTTCTTCGGATGTAGTGAGAAGCCTTGTAGTTCTAGTTGTTGTTCTTAAGTAACGCAATGGATCAGAATAGTCAACCTCTTGTGTACGAACACGCTTTTTCCTGGTGGTGGATCCAGACCTGAAGGAGACGATGTTTGTGGCAGCCTTCCCAGAAGCTCTGACTCTTCTGGCTTTTCTTTCTGTTTGGCGCCCGGATCTTGCATCTATACTAGTATCGTAAAGCTGTTCCTCTACATCTTCAAGTTCCTCAGAGGTAGGCTCGTCGTCATCATTAAAGTCATCCTCTTGGTTGGGGCTAATGTGAAGATGTTCCATTATATCTGGTCCTGCTGGTCCAGTGGCAATGGATACAGCAGCAGCAGCATATTCGGCTGCTTCCATGTGTTGAACCCATTTGAGAAGTAAATTTTCAGGGGTGGAAGGAAGTTGCGGTGGTTGTTGATTATGTTGTGGGAGCTTGTTATTGACTAAGAGAGTAGCATCCTTTGCAAGCTTTGCAGCAGCCTTAGCAAGAGTAAGAGCTTCGGAAGCAGCAGCAGCTATAACAGCGTCTTCACTAGTAAGAAGTGATTCTACAGATGAGGAGGAGGAGTGTGCCTGAATATAATATAATATAGTTAGTTTGTGGTTGGAGGCAATGCAAGGAAGTGAAGGGTGAAACTGAAATTAAGAAATTGATAACCTTAATTACCTGAGAGGCATAGGGCCAAGGTGGTGAGTTTTCAGATTCAGCAGGAGCAACATCAAATTTGAAATCAAGGAGTGCCGTTGAAGAAGACAAAATACAGTGTCTTGTTGTAGTTGTTTTGGGTGCTGCATCAAAAAGAAAAGAGTGAGGTGAGAAATGAGAATATAATATAATATAATAGAGAATTGTTTATGCATACACTGAAGAAGAAAGAGATGATGATGATGATGATGATGATGCCGGTGGGTAGGGATTCTGATGAAAGTGTCTGGGTTGCAGATGAATTGTGGCAATAAACACGACGACGATGATGACCACATTATCCTTTCTCCAAAAAATAAGAGTTACTAACTAACTAACTACTAACTAACTTCATTTCATTCAAGGGTACGCTTCTTCTCTTCTCTTCTGGGTGATACAACATCCCCCCTTCCCCCATTCGGATAAGAAAAGGGTGAGATGAGGTTATTCTATTTCTTTTATTTCAACACTGCCCCGTCACTCAATTCCTTACCTCTAATTTTACCTTCCTTCACCCTTCTTAATTTCAACTTTAAACTTGTTCTCCAATACCGTACAAATTTCATTGTAAGTTTTTTTTTTTTTTTTTTTCTCTCTTTTAAATCAATAGCTATATGTCATGTATTTTTATATGCTATCGGATTTTAGATTTCAAGTAACATTGTTATACTAAAAAAATATCTAGTTATAGTATAGTGTACACAGTTGAACTAGATGTTGTATCATTTACGATCACAAGTTTGATTTCATCATTAGATTAAGAAATTCCACCATTGCTTCAAGTGATATATGATGTCCATCGCTGATCTAACCGTAGAGAAAAAGAATGTGTAATGCAATACTATTTTACTTTTGCACCATTAAGTGCCATAAAATTAATCTTGAAAAAATTATAGTGTTCTATATTCACTGAATGGACCCTACCAAAAAAATAATCAGAAGGAACTCAAATTATCTTATCCAAGTGATTTTAGATTAAATTTGTATTTATTTTAAAAATTGTTGTAAATAATATATACATTAAATAAATATAATATATGAAATATGAAAAGTTATCATGTAAGTTTTAAAAGCAAAAGACATCGAAGGAAAAAAAATTAAAGGAAAAAAAAAAAAAGAGTTTACACTAACATTTAGAAGAGTCGAAACTATGTAAAATTTACTGGGAGACAAGCTAATGTAGCAGATCATCAGTTAGCTCGAGCTACTAGATATTCAACGTGCAAGATTTTGATGTCATATATAACTTTATGGAACAAACTACTACTAATGATATGTCATAAGTTTGTTTCATTAAAAAAAGTCTTATTTGTGCAAAACATAGGGTCTTAAATGTAAATATTTTTGTGAATGTTCTTTGAGTCTTGAGATCTACTCGGCCTTTGACTGGAGTACCAACCCCTCGTCTTAAAAAATTTTCATTAAAAGAAGGGTTAAATATGTTTTTGATCCCTATAAATATACAAACTTTTCATTTTAGTCCCTCTAAAAATTTCCTTCAACTTTTAGTCCTTATAAAATTTTCAATCTTTATTTTTGGTCCATCGTTTAAAGTAAACTCATATGTAGAATTCATATTTTTAAATAAAATTTTGCAGAAAAATGTATAATATTATAAGCATCTCTCCCTAAAAAAATTAGAATTTTTTACCAAAACATAAATTAAATATGAATTTTTATATTTTTTACGGTAAAAAATTCATATTTAATTCATGTTTTGTTAAAAAAATTCTAATTTTTTTGGGGAGTGATTTTTACAATATTCCATAAATTTCTGCACAATTTCATTGAAAAATACAAAAATTTACTTAAAAATAGGGACCAAAAGTAGTGATTGAAAATTTTATAGGGACTAAAAATTGAAGGAAAATTTTGGAGGGACTAAAACGAAAAGTTGATATATTTATAGGACCAAAAACATATTTAACCCTTAAAAGAATACAATAAACTATACAATCCAAGCAAAAGCATGTCTCACACATGTACATTCCTTTGTGACAATACTTTCTGTGGCATATATATGTTCAGGACAATCCTCCTTATGCATGTCTTAAAACACCTTTAAACAAAATATATCATCTTAGTAGCAACAGCATGTCAACCCCCAAACAATGTGCAATATGTGTTCTTTCCAAAAGCAACTTTACTAGTGGAAGAAGCCTCTAGGTCAGTCTTGGTTGTCAACGCGTTGCCTTTTCCGGCACCTGCCACAAAATCTAACAATGCTGCTATTCAAGACTTCATATCTTAAAAATAACAATACGGTCAGCTAAATCAAACAATAGTGTCAATTCCTTTGGGAACAATAACTAAAACAAATAACGAGAATGTCAATTTACAAGTGTTAACAAGAAAAAAAGCAAAACGGATTTAACATACCATAAGCCTCCTAGTCTTTCATGTGACTCAAGTACCATCATCTATCACCTATTGCTTGAATAAGACCACAGACCTATGTCCAACTGCTTTTGGACATAACATATATGCCTGAGAAAATTCATTGAAATAAGTATACATGCATGCACCTATGCATGTAATATAATTTGAAAACTTTCCGGTAGCCACATATACAATATCAGCAAGCATGCCGGTGCAACATGAGAATAACAGGCTCTAAAATTTAACCTTTAAAAAAGCCATGATAGCACAATATACTAGTAATATGTTAGATGGTTTTTTCTAGATTACCTTTGAAAAATGGTGGGTAATTTACCCACCAACCAATCATAATGAGCAATTTATTGGTGGGGTCAAGATAGTTTATGGATACCACCTAAAAAGGTGAATGTTTATTGGTTGGGGTAAATTACCCACCATTTTTCCATGGGTACCCTAGTTGTCACCATGTTAGACACTAGTTCAAATATTAATAAATATTGAAGATAGTTCGATGGTATTTGGGAGATTATTGGATAATAACAAGGAAATGTACATGATGTATTATTGATACACACTATGGTTATTCTGCCAATAGAGGTGGTTACATTAATCAGCAGAAAAACAAAACTGATGCCATAGAAAACTAACAAACCTCTAGGAATTAGAGAGCCTAGTCTCTCCCAAACCAACCAACATATAAAATAACTAATGCCCTCCTTTTTCCCTTTCAGTTTATGTATAATTCTGACTACCTACAGCAGTAACATAGCAGTTACTACACACAACAATTAATAATAAGAAAATGAACTACCTATTACTAACATAATAACGATGATGTACAAAACTTTTTAAACAATTCACAGCAAAACCAGAACTTAACATATAAATATGTCTTGAAAAACCAATGAACTATACTACATATAGAATTATTTATTGGCAGCAAGTTAGTGAGGGTTCTACCTCCAACAAAGACACCAATTCCAAGTTCTATCTCCAACAAGTATACCTGTGCACCTAAATCCTGAAATTCAGAAATAAATGGCAAGTAGCTGCCTTTTGTTAATGGAATTGGAAACAAGTTGTTGAATGCATGTGGAGTTTCCATGGGAAGTGAAAGCTTCCCTAACCAAAAGTTCTCAATCTCATAAAGTGTAGGCTACGCCTCCAATTTGTTGTCTCTTTCCCTAAAGTCACAATCTCAAAAACTTCCCTAACAAAAAAATAATAGTAGAACACTAGACATTGCATATTTAGAAGGAAAAAAAAAAAGATAGAAAATCCAAATAAATATACCAACCTTATTCTGGTGAGTGTGACATGTCGGCGACAAACGGAGGAAGAGTGAGGGTATGTAGTGAAGCAAGAGCCAGGATGGCAAATGACATGATGGCGTAAGTGAACGATCAGCGGCGGCTGACTCGTGAGCATACGTGACTCCCTCACCGCATTGTTGCATTGTGTGGCAAAGCAGCGAATCTCTGCTGTGAAAGCTCATTGTGGAATGTGTTTTTTCCACTAGTGGACGGTACTGGTCTGGTTTCGTCATAATAACCGGATGATGGAGTTCTGGAAAAATATTCATGATGTTTGCTTTATTTGGGTGGTTATAGTAATTGTGTTTGAGGTCTTGCCGTTATAAAGAAGGTCCTGTGGTTTCAGGTGTGAACTTGGATGGCGTGAAGAGCTTCCTTTCAATTAGGGAACCAATGTAAAGGGAGAAGTGGGAGTGGTTTAAAAGCTCTGGTTGGTCTTGGTGCTTTTGGTGGTTGAGGTCAAAGTGGAATGATGTAGGCAGGAGCCCGAGGGAACCAATGTAAAGGGAGAAGTGGGAGTGGTTTAAAAGCTCTGGTTGGTATTGGTGCTTTTGGTGGTTGAGGTCAAAGTGGAATGATGTAGGCAGGAGCCCGAGGTGTTGTGTGGGTTCAATGAAGCATGGCAGAGCTCGCCTCACTTGGCACTCCAATGTTGACTCAAAGTGTTGTTTCGTGCACATATGGCAGATCTTGGAATTGGAGATGAAGAAATTTTGATCACCAAAGGAAACGTCATTGTCACCAATGGTATCAGTAACCCGACCATTTTTACATAGGTCAACATAGGTGGTGGATGGGGGAAGGACGAGCGAGAGAGGGATGATTTTCTTCGTTTTTAAATACATATCCTTAAATAATAAAATTTAAAAACAATCCCCCACAATTTGTTTTAAAGTCAAAGAAATATGTTTCTAACAACTTAATAAATCAATGCATAAACAATTATGTCTTTTAGACGACAAACTAGCATGAGACAAATGAGCTATGATCCCTAAAAATATCAATTAGGTTATGACCTCTATAGACATACCAGTAGCAAACAGATTAGAAAGGCCAGGGAAATATTGCTTTGTGATAAACGAAACAATAGCCATAAATACAAGAAGAATGAAAATCATTTTCTATAATGGTACAGTAATAGCATTCACTAGCATCTTCAAGCTAATTAAAGAGGTGTTCTATCCATTGTTCCAACACATCAGGGGAACCATACCATGGTCTAATGAGATCATCTGAACCAACCGGGGAGTGGTAAACTCCATCCAGGGAAATGTTAAGTGCACCGTCAAGATGAGCTGATACTTCTGGCACAACACCATCGCCCCATACATCTGCTTGCCCACAAACCTGAGAAATTATTATTAGAACTTTGGTCAGCATAATTGCCGCATCTATCACAAGCAAATAATAGCAGTTTGCAAACCATAGTTTTGGCTATAAATTAACGGTTAAAACAACAGCATTCATTCACCTGCTTGTATCCTTGGCCAACAAAGCGAGCACGCAATGTTATGTTAGGTGAAGAAGTGGTTGCAGCTTTGATAATAGCAGCCTCCTCGGGAAGTAGATGAGAAGTATCTGTAGGAAGTGCAGGCTCAGCATTTGGATTTGAGTTTCCAAAAAGGGGAGCCCCTTGAATATACCTTCATTTTGTAGTAAGAAATGAAATGAATAATTGATTGTATAGTAAGTTATGTTTGTGTTGGCATGGTCTGCATTTTATAAATTGTAGAAATTGAGTATCAAAAAAGACTACTTTTGAGGGATGTAAGTTTCCTTGAAAGAGTGTGGGTGTTACCTTCCTGCTATGCATACATACTTGAGGTGAGGGGTGTAAACAGGTTTGGAGCAATATTGTTGAACATAATCAAGGAGACCCCTGGTTTGATCGATAACACCAGGGACGCCTTTTGGAGGTGGATGATGAGGGGTTCCAAGAGTTAATAACAGTGATATATTGGACACCCCAAATTGCTGCATATACAGACGCGCAAGCCATCCTCCGGCCGAGTGACCAATCAATGATAGAGTGGTCTCAGGAGGTGCTAAATCCATGGCCTCTTGAACAGCATCATCAACTCTCTTCAAATACCAATCGAGGATGGGCGTTGGTTGAAGAGTGCCACGCCAGTAATTGGGATCGATCAAACCAGCGGCATTCCGGAGCCAATCAGGTCTTGACACCTTGGCAACAACGGTGGACACACCGTAGTTATTGTTCAGAGTTGCCTCCAACTTCTGGTAGTCACCGGAATTGTTCCCTAACCCCTGGTTCAAGAAATAAAAAACCAAATGAATGCGATGTGAGGAGCGGTGATAATATAGATATAGAGAAAGAGAAAGAGAGACTAACCGGGAGAATGACGGCGGGTCGATAGTTATTGGTGGAAGAAGATGAAGAAGAAGAAGGCCGTGAGCATTTGGATGGAATTGGAGAGGCTGACATCCATTTTGCTCCACAAGTTAACATTACTGCTCGCTCACTCTGCTTCCCTTACTTCCTCTCCACCCATTTCTTTGCATTCTCTTTCTATTCTATAAATAAATAAGTAATACTTTTTGTTTTTTTAACAATAAATAAACAAACTTTTTGTTTTTTAACAATAAACAAACAATACTTTTTCCCAAAAAAAAAAACCTAATCAAAACTTTCAGAACTACCACATAAATAAATTAAAAATATTAATTAATGTAATGATTCTAAATATTTTGATTGATTTTATATGCAAAGTTGTTGTAAATCTTCAACTCACCATCATTAAACTCTTAAAAAGATTGTTGAAATAATATGTCCAACATATGTACGACTATTGTTGAGTTATCTATATATAAATGCAAATAGCGTTATTTTTTTTGTTTTTTTTTAAATGTGGAGAAGTGGGGTGTCAGGGGTTCGAACCCCTGCCTCTGCATAAATTATGCAATGTTCCTACCAACTAAGCTAAGCTCACGGCGACACAGTTACTTTTTTTATTTCAATACAAATTGATAATATTAATAAGATGTATATTTTGAAACAACAATCAAGTTCTATCTCGCTAAATGGGTTCGACTAAATAAATCAAATTACGTCATAACGTTCTATCATAAATCATATTTAGATTCAACTTATTAACCTATAAATCCTTGTTAAATATATTTATAGTCCCTATAAATATATCATCTTTTTGTTTTCATCCCTCTAAAAAAATCTTTGACTTTAAGCCCCGAAAAAAATTCATTTTCTCTCTTGGTCATTTCTTTTAAGTAAACTCGCATGTAGAATTCATATTTTTGAATAAAATTTTGCATAAAACTTTATAATATTATAAGAATATCTCCAAAAAAAATAGAATTTTTTAACAAAACATGAATTAAATAATAATTTTTATATTTTTTGCGGTTAAAAATTTGTATTTAATTTATGCTTTGTTAAAAAATTAATTAATTTTTTTGGAGAGATTTTTACAATACACTACACATTTCAGCACAATTTCATTAAAAAAAAAATACATAAGCTGACTTTAAAATAGAGATCAAAAATAGTGATTGAAAATTTTACAGAGTCTAAAAATCGTAAAAAAAATTCAGAAGAAATAAAACAAAAATTTAATATATTTATAAGAACCAAAAAATATGTAACGTTAAAAATGAAGGAACGTTGCATATCTCTTGTTGTCACACACAATCCATTCTTCCTTCCATCTACCCGTGCATGAGCATCCTTTTCCATCTATCATGGCACGTTTTTACAACAAACATGATTTATTGATAGAGGTTTGTCTTATTTATTTTTAACTTAAAATCTCATCCGTTAGATGTTTGTTTACCACACGTCTTACATTCGTAACTCTAAATAAGGGTTAGACATTCGTGCAAAATGGAGATTGTTTAATATGATTCTTATATACACAAATTAGTGGCAAGGGGTCGAGAAAGAACCAAGCCAGCGGAACATTGCAAATTGTTGTTGCGGGTTTATCGGGGGTTGCAGTGGCGATTGCTTTGTGCGTGATTCAGGGATATAATTGGTTATATCACTGCAAACCATAATATATCACAAAAATAAACATAACTAATTATGCTTGAAAATTGTTGTTCCCACATTGCATAAGGTTGTGGCACACGAGTAATTGACGTTTTTGCCCCCTCGGCAGTTAACTGCCGAAGTTTTAGAAATCCGGCTGCAGTTAACTGCCGAGGAAAACCTCGGTAGTTAACTGTCGAGGATCTTCTGCTACAAATCTGGCAGAAGCTCTCTCATCCATTATTAATCTCATCTTCTTCAAATTTCTCTCACATTTTATTCAAATCTCTCTCTAAAAAACACAACCAAATTTATTCAACAAAATCACATTTTATTCAACAAGTAAGTAATTATAATGCTATTAACTTACATTTTAGTTGGTATAAATGTTTTTATTTTTTAGTTTTTGAATATATTTATTATTATTTAGTTTTTGACTAGATTTACATGTTATAATTAATTTTTAGGGTGGATGTTAGTTGATTAATGTTGTTAAAATATTTGCATGATGTTTATGTTATAATTTATAATTTTAGGGTTATTTATTATTTTGTTGTTTTATATTTATTTTTTTATTTTAGTTTTTAATTAGATTTACATGTTATAATTTTAGGGTTATTTATTATTTTAGTTTTTAAGTGATGATTATGTTGTGTGGTCTAAGTTATTATGAGATGATGATTACGTTGTGTGTTAAAGATGATATTTATGATGTGATGATCTATGTTGGTTATGATTTGGTTATTATGTGCTATATGATGAAGTTTATAATGTAATGAATATGAAGTTAATGATAATTAGAAGTTGGTTGAGTTATTAAGAATCATTACATAAAGGATTATTATTACTAATAGATGAAGGTATTTATGTTGTTAAATATAATTAATGAATTATATGTTTGATATTATTGTTTTGTGAAATATCACCCCTTCTGCTTGGAAATGTTGTTCTTCGTATGAGTAACTTGCAGGTGATCGAGTTTAAGTTGTTGTTAGATTGTTGTCGTGAGTGGATTATCTCTCATGTGTGTCTTTAGGTGCTCTGATACGTAACGGGATGAGAACTTTGTTGCATGTTTTTCTATTCCTTACGTATTGCTTATGAATTTACATGATTAAGTTGTTAATTGGATTTTTATGAGATACTTTGATGAGACCTTCGTGCCAAAATTATTTTAGATGTTCGAATAAATTCCGCTGCGAAGTATTAAATATTATGTTATTGAATTTTGAAGGATAAATAGTTAATTATTCCGTTTATGATTTTAAGAAAATAAGTGTGACATTCCGTTTATGTGAATTACTCTGATTAATTAAATGAAATTTTTACGTTGGGAAAACGGGGTGTTACACCAACCATCTCTGACTGTTACAGCATGCGGATAAAGCGGGTGACAGGTTGATCGGATTGCGGGCTGTACGGGTGGGTTCCTTCGGTTGCACAATAACAAATGGTTGAGGAGGTTGAAACTGCTGTGGCTTAAACGGTTGATAGAAAAATGAGAAAAATCTGAATTTAAATGGATGAAAGAAAGGTAAGAAGAAGACATGATTGTTCATATTTCAGCTGTGCATCCTAAATAAGATCTTGGCTTAATTGATCATTTGGTTCTTTAACTTAATTCTTTATTTCTTCCTCTTCTTCCTCATCTTCATCTTCTTCATATAACCATCATTAACATTCATGAACCACAAAACCAAAAAAAAAATCATAAATCAAACCCAGCAACAAACAAACACAAAATCGAATTATATAAATTTATGTAGATATTTTTAAGAGATTTTAAAAATTAAAATAAACAAAAATTTAATATCGGATTAAAACACTTTTTTGTTGTTGATAGAATCGGATTAAAACACTTAAAATTAAAATTATCATTTTTTGGGGAACTTTTAAAATTATCAATTGTTGTGCCGTAGCTCCATATTTTGCCTATCCTTAAAAAGTTTCACAAAAAGAAATATGAATAAATCACTTATGTCTCCTAAAAAAATGTGACTTGTGTTTTTAATTTTATGTGTACCAAAAAAAAATGTTATTATGAATATATAATGGTGAACAACAAATAAGACGACAACGTTTGAGAACCTCTCTCTTTTACGGTCATCAAAAGTAGAAGCAAAGTTTTTCTTTGTTCCCCGCATCGCCCATTGACATTTGAATCAAGCAGAAGCAGAAGGGCGCAACAAAGATGAGTCGGAACGACTCCAAGTACTTCTCCACCATGAAGAAGGGTGAAATCCCTGAGCTGAAAGAAGAGCTTAATTCTCAGTACAAGGTTCCTTTTCCTCAGATTCCGATCCATTTTCTCTTTTTTTCACTCTTTCCATTTCTCGATCCATCCGATTTCACTTTCGGATCTGGATTATGTGTTTGCAATTCGAGGATGCGTACATCATTTAATTACTGAAAGAGGGGAAACAATTGGGTTTGATTTTTTGTGTTTGTTAGTTGCTGGGTTTGATTCATGATTTTTCTGGGTTTGTGGTTCATGAATGTTGATGATGATTATATGAAGAAGATGAAGATGAGGAAGAATAGGATGAAAGCAATATAAATTATGTGTTGATGATACACTGTTAGATCGGATGAACCTCCTTTATCCAACAGTCTTTTTTTTAAGGATTTTAAAATCAATAAAATATGACCAAATTGATGATTAAAACAAAGATAAAAGATCATCTTAAAACGTTTAATAGTTAGAAAACCAATTTAAAATAAAGAATTAAGTTAAGACACCAAATGATCAATTAAGCCTAATATCTTTATGGCTTCCCAGCCAGAGAAGAACTAGAAGGTTAGAAGGTCAAGAAATAACACCCAACTTGAAGACTGTGATTACAACTCTTTGATGCTAATGGAAAATGTAGAAGACGAACAAAGTTTGTATGAAATAAAAGCAATTAAAAAATTGAGAAGAATTAGTAGTGAAGCTAAAATGAATCGATAGTGGTATGATGGTTTCTACCTGTGGTTGTAGTGTAATTACATTTCATGTCCATTTTCCATGGTCAAGAAGTCAAAAAGTTATTTAGCTAGTATGAAAATTTAATAAAAAATGAGCAAATAGTCACTTTAGTCCCTGATTCTGCAGCTCGCTGTCATATAGGTCTCTGACTCAGGATTAAATACAAATAAGTTACTGACTCTGCACTCCCGTTATCACTTTAGTCCCTGACGTTAAAAAAATTTGTTAAGTGATGATGTGTCACAGGGACCAAAGTGAAAGTAGAAAATGGTCACTTTGGTCCCTGAACCAAAAATCAATATCCCCAAATTGAATATCAAATCCCTAAATTCCTAAATCTTAAATCCTTAAATGTCATCTAATTATCTTTTTTTTGTTCAAAATCAATATTCTATTAAACACCAACCTACTGTTAAGTTCCTGACTGTGCATACTTACTATCAGTTAGGTCCCTGACAGTAAACATGAAATTTCACTAAAGTCCCTATCTATTGGGGACCTTTTTGGCTTGAAAGCTGATCTTGAGGCAATGATATGTTGGGCTAAGGTTTGGAGTTATAGTAGTGTCATAGTGTTGTGGTTCTGTTACCTATTTCTCCCTTTAGTATATAATGGCATCATGATTACATATATAGAGAAATGAATTATGAACGGTGTGTTTAATTATAATCCCTGTAAGTATTTTAAAGTCATAACTTGATTTTTGATGTGTCTTTCAACAACAATATCCAATTTTTGGTGGAGAGCTTTGAATAACTAATGCATAAATTCACTTACTAAAATACTCAGGCTTGAAGTTGCCTATTGTAATTATTATTATCATAGTTTAAGACATTGTGCATAGACAATGACATTCAGATTTGTACAAGAAGGTGATTTGTACAAGAATGTGTTGATTCAATAGTATCAAATATCATATTCACGCTATTAAGTTACATGAAAGAACTTCTGCTTTAGTTGCTTTAACTTCTCATGAAAGAAAAAATTAAAGTGAGAAATTTGATGATAAACTTGGAAACATAAACAACCTATGTTAGATGTAGCACTAGTACTTACTAATTAGAACAAATTTTGAGTTAGAAATTATGTTAAAAGAAATTCAATAGAAATGAATTATCATTTGAATATATCTTGAGCTCTTGATTATTGTATGCTCAGACCTACGGAATAGAGATATGAATTATCATGTGAATATAACAATAATCAAGAGTAAAGATGATAATTGATTTGCTAATTCATTGTCATGGACCTAACTGATAGTAAATATGCACAGTCAGGGACCTAAGAGTAAGTTGTGTTTAATGGAATATTAATTTTGAACAAAAGAGAGAATTAGATGACATTTAGGGATTTGAGATTTAAGGATTTAGGAATTTGATATTCAATTTGGGAATATTGATTTTCGGTTCAGGGACCAAAGTGACCATTTTCTACTTTCACTTTGGTCCCTGTGACACCTCATATGTGCCACATCATCACTTAACATATTGTTGTAACGTTGGGGACTAAAGTGATAACGGAAGTGTAGAGTCAGGGACTTAATTGTATTTAATTTTGAGTCAATGACCTATGTGACAGCGAGGTGCAGAGTTAGGGACCAAAGTGACTATTTGCGCAATAAAAATAGGCATAATTACACTTTTGGTCCTCCCATTTCGACCAACTCACGAAAATGGTCCTACCTTTTTTAAATCGAACAAAATCGTCCTTAAACTATATGTTTTTTGCAGTTTTAGTCCTATCTCCCTATTTCCAACTCCAGAAACGCACAGAAATGACAGTTTTAGTTCAACCACCTATGCTACCCAATGAAGTAAACGAGGAATAAAACATGTGGGTAATCTACTATTCAGCACACTAACCTAATTTCCGAGATATGTTACATACCTGAAATATGTCTTAGAAATTAGGGTTTTTCTTGGTTTGTGTGCTGAAAAAAGTAGATTCCTTGTACCCACATGATTTATTCCTTGTTTATTTTATGGTTGAGCATAGGTGGTTGGACTAAAACTGTCATTTCTGTGCGTTTATGGAGTTGGAAATAGGGAGGTAGGACTAAAACTACAAAAAACATATAGTTTAGTGACGATTTTGTTTGATTTAAAAAAGGTAGGACCATTTTCGTGAATTGGTTAAAATGCGAGGACCAAAAGTGTAATTAAGCCTAAAAAATATTTACCAACACTTCCATTTCCAAGATAAATTATAGGTATCTAGACTGGCGGTGTGGGTGTCAAAGACTGACTAGTCTGATCAATAGGCAGAATACTCCACTTAAATTTGAATAAAATTTAATATATCTATATAAAATCGTTCGGTTTAGGATTACGAATGGGTTGATCTTGGACATCCGGACTCAACCACTGTTGTCCACACAAATCCAAAAAGGGTCAACCGACGACCCGACGGTTTGATTTGACCCATCCATTTGCCTATTTTTTTTCACAAGGTTTTATCGGTTAGGGTCGGAGTTCGGTTATCTGTCCACCCCTAATACTTAGTGTCAAAATTTGAAAACTCAAAAGAATGAGGAGAACATAACACATGTATTTAACTGAATCAACTATATAGGTTTTCACATCGAATTTCCTCATATAAGACGAGTCACGAGAAAATGAGTGCATTCCAATACATTATTTTGAACTTAATCCTACTGCCTTGCCAACTGACAAGTTTCAATTGACAGATGAGCATGATCAAGTACGAAACTACATCTAGAAGTGCATTCTCTTTTGTGACACTCATCTTATACGACTTAAATTCTAATAAAATAAAGACACTACATAATATTGATGCTATCTAAACATAATCTTGTGGCATAATCAAACTTTTGAGAATATCTTCAGGTGATATCAACAATGTAGCATCCATCTCAATCCTCGCGAACATACGGTGTTGACGAAATACTGAGAACATGCTCCTTACGCAATTGTCTTTTGTGAGCATTATCTCGTTGGACTACAATATCCCAGGACGTCCATACTGAACGTCTTCCATCCTCCTTGTGTCTCTGGAGTTGAGTCATTGGTTGCTTTCATTCAGTTGATCATTTAGATCTTTTAACGTGACATCGTCCTAAACCTTGAACAAATAAGGATTTCCATTATTGAAGCATACTTGAGCGCTGAACAAATTGTCCATTGTTTCAAATCTACACCATAAGAAATTAAACAATCAACGAAAAACTCATTCAAATATTTCATCAAACATTTGGAGTGCAAATTATACATAAATCATAAAACTAAAAACTACTACAACATAAACATGCAAACATCTAAACATTTAAGCAACATAATTCATTTACATATAAACATTGTATCGTTTCTTGCAAAAAAAAACAATTAAAAATTAAACAAACCCTAAAACTATAAAATTTCTAACTTGTGAGGGTGAGCAATTTCTGTTGGGAGAGAGCAATTTTCTGTGGGCAATGGTCATGAAGCGGGCCAAAGCCCATGGATGTTTCATTTGGTAGACTTATTGGATCCGATCCAATTCGATTTGATGAATGCGTGCTGTGTACGTGTAGAGTGTAGACATAAAGACACGCTTCTTTTCTTTCAGCAGCAACTGCTGAAGCAGAGGAATAGGGATTTCATTCACCAGTGAGCGAAACTACTAGGGTTACGGTAGGCGTGAATTAAAGATGCCCAAAAAGATGGGTGTGAATTCTAAGGCTGAGGCGGCGAGGGCCCGCAAGAGCGCCGCGGAAACGGAGAAAAAAGATCGGGAGACTCGAGAGAAGGAGGAGCAGTACTGGCGAGAGGCAGAGAGTTCAAAGCCACGCGCCGCCAAGAAGAGGGAGGAAGAGGCGGATAAGAAGGCGGAGGCGGCGGCACGACGAGCGGAGGTACGTCGATTGGCGGAGCTGGAGGAGAAAGAGCTGGAGAAGATGATTAAAAAGCCCGACAAAAAGGCAAACAGGGTGTCGATCCCTGTGCCGAAGGTTACGGAGGCGGAGCTGAGGAAGCGGCGGGAGGAGGAGCAAGCCATGGCTATGAAGAAGGCGGAGGAAGCGAAGAAGAGGACGGCTGGGGAGGATGAGTACGAGAGAGTGGTGCTTGTGTCGAATACGAATCGCGATGATTCAATTATCGAAGCGAGTACTCTTGACGAAGCCATCGCTCAGATGAGTATCGATAACAACTTACCCCCCGACAGGCATCCAGAGAGGCGCCTCAAGGCTTCCTTCAAGGTATGTATCGTTTTATCTGTTTTTTTTCTTCTTTCTTTTTTCAATTTTGATTTGATTAATTCATTGATTCATTCATCAGGCATTTGAAGAAGCTGAACTACCTAAGTTGAAGCAAGAGAAACCAGGGCTTACATACACACAATACAAGGACATGATTTGGAAGCTTTGGAAGAAATCTCCTGACAATCCTCTTAATCAAGTCACTCACTCTCTCTCCTCCTTTATAATCCACTTTTAGCCTATCTTTTTATTTTTGTTTTCTTACAAAATTCTTTCTCTTCATTTGCAGATTGCTGCTGAGTGAATGATGAATCAATAAAGTCATGGCTTGGCGGAGTCATTTGCATAGCATTTCCATCTCAAATTCATGATTAAGTTGTCATTAACTCATTATACTCTTCTTTCTCACTCCCTCTCTCTGTAAGCAGTAGTATATGAGTTATATATACTTTCTGTAAATTATTATTACAAACTTTGTTTCTTTTCATGGAATATCACTTTGATTCTCCTCCTCCTACTACAACCAATAATCTTTGAGGCTGTCTTTATTATGTACTCTTCATTTTATCAATTACTTCTAAATTTTAAATACATTCGATATTCTTCACTTTTTTAAATAAGTACACTTTTTTAACCCACTTTTCTTTCAATTGTCAACAAAATTGAATTGCCTATTTGTGTAGATAGTTTGATTTGATCTTTGAAAACTTAAATGCAAGATTGACTCATAGCTATTAGATGTGGTGTGTGTATTTGATCCTACAAGACTTGGGATGTAAGGATAGGTTCATAGAAAGACATGGAAAATATAGAAAGCTTCCTATATAATCATTTGGCTTAAAGTGTAGGTGAATTTCTTGCCTGGACAGGGGGGAACAGGGTCTTATGGTATGCATAAATTCCATATCCGATTTGAATTTTGTCTTTTACTGGACTCTTTAAGAGAATGGGTAGCTGATAGGAGTATCTGTGACCTGACATAGCTTTATTGAACTCGTCAACTATTCAAAGATTTAATGCCCGATTTTCGTCCTCTTTACCCGTTGCGCGTATGCAGATTAGAGACACCCAACTCACAACTTTTGTCTCCCTTTCTTCCTCTCTTTGCCATTGTTGTCTTGCAAGTCGATTTGTGAGAGGGGAATGAAAGTGAAGACCATAAAATAAGCTATTGGCAATAGAAGTAAGATTGAAATCAGGCTGAGGGTAATTAGATCAAAAATACAAAATGGATCGAAGAAATAGTTGCATCTTTGAATTAAGGGTGTGTGAATGTGACTTTGGATTGTGGTGGTTGATTTTGGATCCTGTTTAGTTTCTAAATTGTCACCAAGTCTGAAAGCTTCTGACTATTAATTTATAAATTGTTTCTTTCGCATCAAGGTTATACTAATTGAAGGGAAACTGAAAATAGATAAACTTGACTCTTATGTAGAAGAAAATGGAGAAGGAACAATAAGCTCTGGTGCGAAGGCTGAAGGGAGATGAAAAATAGAAACCAAGGCGTGTGAAAATTCTAGAAGCAGAGGCACTCGAGTCATTTATTTTGATCTTAATGGTTGATAATAACCCTCTCACTCCAACATAAAAATATTCATCCTCGTTGATATGCTCCCTAATCCCTATAGTGTATATATGTGGATATGCTCTGAACACAACTGTAGATTCCTCAAGTTAGAGAGGATTATGTGAAGTACAAAACTTTTAAGAACTTTAACGTCCGTGCATTTCAATTGCTTAAATTTGAACTCAAGATCCATGTCATCCTATCCAAGTATTCTCAGCTTTACTACAGGTACTTGTATGTAAGTGTTTGACAAAACAATCTAATTCAATGCTCATTCGATTTTAGAATGTTTAATTAATGGGTTTTGCTAACAAGTGCCCTTAAGACACTAGTTAAAGATTCTAAATTAGAAATAATTGATAAGTTTTATGTAGAAAAGGTTCCTTAAATGTGTTGAATACATAAATCCCGATACAAAATTTCTTCTCTACTTAACAAATGCCCTAAGGACATTTATTTTGACAAGTTATTTAGAGTGTTTATTTGAATAAATAGTATATTAACATATACTAATTGTGTCCATTTCTCTAAAAGAAAAATAATTGTGTCCAAACATCTTACATAAGTAGGGCTAAATATGTTTCTTAAAGTATGACTAATATTCTAGGCATTGTTTGATGCGCATGATAGGATAGTAACAAGACATGATAAATAGCTTGATAATTGATATTGATAGGAAACTGAGAACAAACAAGACAAATTGAGAAAAAAATTGAGAGCCCAAACAAATTGATCGAACAAATATAAGCACAAAAAATAGGACATGATTTAAATATTGAATACTAACAATTAGGTTACAGTTAAAAATGATGATGATGTTAGCAAAAAAAAAAGATGATGATTGATTTTATTTTTTTTAACACAGAAGCAATCGGGTTTTCCGACGATGATGATGCAATTTGCTATTAACCCATATAAGCAACTGGGTTTTCAAACAAAGAAGCAAATAATCAATGATGGTGCGATTTGCAATTAGCCCAATGAAGCAATTGGATTTTAATCATCGATTAAGGATTAAAAAAGGTAAAAACTTTGTGTTGCAACTGGGTTTCAGATGAATCAAAACCATTATATGTTCAAATGAAGAGAGGTAGGAGGCAAAAACAGAAGGCATGAGCGAGGTGGATGTGCTGTTTGGTAGAGTTACACCTGATCGGGATACAAGGGAAGGAAAGACTCGTTTGTGATGAGTTTGAGAGATAGGATAAGATTAATAATGGGGTTTAATTTATCGTATCCTATTGTTGTACCAAACAACATATATAGATAGAATATGATAGTTTTATCATAACATGTTTCTTTATCTTGCACATCAAAGATACTTATAGTTACTTAACTTGTGCTCTTTTTGTTTTTTGATACATACCTAACTTATGCTTTTAGATCTCTTGTTAGCATTTTTCCTTTTTAAATTCATATTTTTATTTATTTTTTGGTTTTAAATCCTATAAATTATTTTTCCTTTTAAATGCATACTTTTTAAAATTATTTAAAATTATATATATATATTATAAAGAGTTAACTTAGTAAAAATTTTTTTTGGAGAGAGTTACTACACTTTTTTTTTTTTTTTTTGTTCATTGGGGTTTGAACCCCAAACCTTACATATATTATGTATTGTTCTTACAAATTGAGACATTGTCCTTACCACTTTAATTGATTATAGACATTAGATTACATTAATTTAACCGTTGAATTAAAAGTTTTTATTGAGTGAACGCTCCACAAGTTTTTATAAAAATTTGTCAATAGAGCTGTGTAATCAAATTTTGGAAAAAAAAATTGAGAATTTTTTTAAAAAAGAAAAGGAAATAATCTTATTCAAGACATTCGATTTCACCCTTGATCTGAGGGAATATTTTCACTGAATACAACCTCTCTATTGATCATCCTTCAAAAGAAAACCTCTGCATGAAGCTATTGAGTCTTAATAAGATCTTTTATTAAAAAAATTAAATAAATAAAGTGTATATGTAGAGTCCATTAAATAAGTCTTTATTAGTGTACTATCATTGTGGATGTTTTGATGATACAATTCGAGCTTAACTCACCTGATAAAGGATAATGCATATTTATGAAGGGTCTACTTAAGCAGAAAAAAAAAAAAAAAAAACTTAATTTGTTTTTCTTGGTTATTTTTAACTTCCTTGGCATAACCCAAAGAAAAAGGCAGAATTTGTGAATAGGCAAGATGATTGGGTGATGAATATGTGGCAACTGGCAGTAAGGAGGGAAATCTGTTGAGTGAGAAAGGAAGAAGAAGAAGATATGGTTATCCATTCCTTGATTAATAATTATTCAGGTTTGGCGGTTCCACTCTTCCCATTGCTGCTTCCGCTTCCAAAACTTGCTATTCCCTCTGCTACTTCTACTTCCACTTCTACCGGTAATTAATTAACCTTCCTTCCTTCGTATTAATTGTTATTCTTATTGTCATCATAATACGAATATGAATGTTACATTAGCAGCAGCAGCAGCAGGAGGATTTATCTCTTTCAAACAACTACATCTACGTCGTCGTCTTCTTCTTCCCTTCTGTACATCATCGTCGTTGTCATCACCGAACTCGCAAGACAATGATAGTAATTGTGTGAGTGGAGATTCCATACGGGAAAGATTTCTTAGTTTTTATGCTTCCCGTGGTCACAAGGTCCTTCCCAGTGCTTCTCTCGTTCCAGATGACCCTACTGTTCTCCTCACCATTGCTGGTATGCTTCAATTCAAACCTATCTTTCTTGGAAAACTTCCTAGACAAGTCCCTCGTGCTACTACTTCACAACGCTGCATCCGTACTAATGATATCAACAATGTTGGTCATACCTCACGACATCATACCTTCTTTGAGATGCTTGGTAACTTCAGCTTTGGTGATTATTTCAAAAAACAAGCTATTCAATGGGCATGGGACTTATCTACCATTGAGTTTGGTTTGCCTCCAGAAAGATTATGGATTAGTGTTTACCAAGACGATCATGAGACTTTCCAGTTATGGTCTCAACAGGTAATTACATCACATTTCCTTTTAATTACCCCTCTCCTCTTCCGTTCCTGTCATCACATCTTCATTTCTCTGCAGGTTGGTGTCCCCGTTGAGCGAATTAAGAGGTTGGGTGAAGAGGATAACTTTTGGACAAGCGGAGTCACCGGTCCCTGCGGTCCTTGCTCTGAAATTTATTATGATTTTCATCCTGAGAGGGGATACGCCGATGCTGTAAGTAGTATGATATACTTGTTTCAAATTGAGTTATTTCAAATCACTTCACTGACAATGTTTTATGGCTTGAGTGTTGAAAGCAGGATCTTGGTGATGATACACGGTTTATAGAGTTCTACAATTTAGTATTCATGCAATACAACAAAAAAGACGATGGTTCTCTCGAACCTCTAAAGCAGAAGAACATAGATACTGGGCTTGGTCTGGAGCGCATGGCTCGCATTCTTCAAAAGGTATTTCATTCTTTTGAATTGCTGTAAAAGTGAGTGACTATTTGTACTTTTACAAGTGTTTCTAGGAGACTAGAACTAGAACTATGATATTTCTGCACCCTACACCACAGCCTCGCTTAATGTTGAGAAAAGTGGGGCAAGGAAAAAGGGTGTGAATGAAACATTACTCACAATACTCTCATTTTCATTTGCTCCTCAAGTCCTTTTTATATTTATTCATTATTCATTGCAGGCTCCAAATAACTATGAAACTGACTTGATTCTCCCCATCATAGAGAAGGCCTCTGAATTAGCAAATATTTCATATGGCATATCTGATGACCAGACAAAGAGGTATCTGAAAGTAAGTGTGACTATCTTCATACAAATTGCGGTAGAATTTTAAATAGTTTATTTCAATTCGCCTTATCACTTTTAATTTATGCTGTTTTTCCTTTACTTAGATAGTAGGAGATCACATGCGTGCAATTGTGTTTCTCATCTCTGATGGCGTTGTACCATCAAACGTTGGGAGGGGTTATGTAGTTCGACGGCTTATCAGAAGAGTTGTTCGTACAGGCAGGTTGCTTGGTATAAAAGGTGATGGTAGGGGAGACCCTGAAGGAGCATTTTTACCTATAATTGCTCAGAAAGTATTAGAGTTAAGCACTCACATTGATGCTGATGTGAAGAATAGAGCACCCCGTATCCTTGAGGAGTTGAAGAGAGAAGAGCTTCGATTTGTGCAGACGCTGGAGAGAGGAGAGAAATTGCTTGAGGAGAAGCTTGTTGATGCTATAACAAGTGCTGAAAGAAGTGGAACTGTACCTTGCTTGGCTGGTGAAGATGTGTTTATTTTGTATGATACTTATGGTTTCCCTATGGAAATAACAAAAGAAGTGGCTGAAGAACGCGGTGTGAGTATTGACATGAATGGTTTTGATATTGAGATGGAGAAGCAAAGACGTCAATCTCAAGCTGCACACAATACTGTCAAGCTTGCCATTGGAAGCGGGACAAATATTGCAGACAATGTACCTGACACTGAATTTATTGGATATGAAAGTCTTTATTGTAAAGCAATTGTAGCAAGCCTAGTGGTAAATGGTGATCCAGCTGTACAGGTTAGGGAAGGGAGTAATGTGGAAATTTTGCTGAACAAGACTCCATTTTATGCTGAATCAGGAGGACAAATTGGAGATCATGGTTTTCTGTATATAGCAGAGGGTGAGAATCAACCTAAGGCTATTGTGGAGATAATAGATGTTCAAAAGTCTTTTGGTAATATATTTGTTCACAAGGGTACAGTCCAAAAGGGTGTTCTAGAGGTTGGCAAACTAGTGGAAGCAACAGTGGATGTAAAGTTGAGGCAACGGGCCAAGGTACAAAAACTGTGTACCCACTCATTTTATTTATTTACTTCTTTGGTGAATCTTAAGTCATAAATAACAGAATTTGATACGGACAAAAATTTACATCATCATAGTCATGCCTATTTTCAAATCCGAAGCTTGCAAGTTGTTCAAGATTACAGTAAATATAATTGGTGCTTTGCAGGTTCATCATACCGCTACTCATTTACTACAAGCAGCGCTTAAAAAGGTCATCGGTCAGGAGACCTCTCAAGCTGGTTCTTTGGTGGCATTTGATCGTCTCAGGTTTGATTTCAATTTCCACCGTCCACTCCTTGATGGCGAGCTTGCAGAAATCGAACTGCTGATCAACGGATGGATTGAGGATGCGATTCTTCTTCAGACCAAAGTGATGCCTCTTGCTGATGCAAAAAGAGAAGGCGCAATTGCAATGTTTGGAGAAAAATACGGGGAAGAGGTTGGACTTGCTACAAACGCTTTTGATATTTAACTTTGAAATTAATTTAGCTTACTTCTGTTTTGGTAGTTTTAAACATGAAGTGTGTACATAAAAGAGCTCAGAACTTTGACCTTCAGGGATGGATTGCAACTAATGTTCAGGAATCATCATGTCTTCTGACCTAAATTCCCACATTACTATTACTATTGCTAGATTCCAATTACATTGTGATTTCAGATGCATCAATAGTTATCCCTCTCTCTATTACTTTTAGCAGCACCTACACATGGACCATAGTAGTGAAATATACGGCATAGTAATATACTAGATTCTGAAAAAATATTAAGAGCATCCAGCTGTGAAGAATTCTTAAACTGTACAAACAAAATGTAAATCCTAACAGCCCACAACCATGTCTACATCTAAGTTTGGTTATGACTTTGATTGGCAAAATTTTATTATTAGTGGCAGCTAGTTGTTAGCAGCTTGCCTTATAGCTAAAAGTGGCCATGCTAACAGTCTGATGTTAAAGTATCTGATAAAGTTAGCGGTTAACTCGCTGATAAATATAAAATGACAAGTCTATCTTTTTTTTTATATAAATTGTGTTTATGTGTAGTATTGATTTGTAAATTATTATCGCTTTTAATACTTAAATTTATTTAATATACTTCTCATTTCTACATAAAATGTGATAATGCTAACAAAATGACATGTACACATAATTCTTTCATATAAATTTTAAGATTTGACAGGAAAATATATATATACTCTCCAGGGGCTAGGATTCTTTTGTTTTAAAGGGAGTATATAATTAATATATTGAGAGTAAAAAGAAAAAAGAAAATAATATAATACAGACTATAGGCTCAGATGCTATATGAAATTTAACACAAAAATAACCCTATAAAGTAGTGGGATAAGTTTCTTTATCAAACAACTCTAGTTATTAAATCCACTATAAACCAGTCAGGTCCACCGTAAGCTACTGGATCAAAGTTGCCAATGAGATTATATATGGAGAAATGATATTTGAACATCCATTTTATGACAACTTTTGTGACAACTTTCTCTCTCATACTCACATTACTTTTTACTTTATCTCTCTATTGCTTTGGTTTTCGTGCAAATACCAATTTTTTCTTTATAAATTATGGTTGTCCTAAAAGTTGTCAACCAAATGGTTGTTCAAATAACACTCCTCTTATATATGTTCCATATTTTAGACATGTATATTTCTACTTCTCAATAATCGGCGAAAATATTATGATGTTTATCCTGTTTCTTCTTGTGTAATCATATTTGGTGTACTGCAGGTACGTGTTGTAGAGGTCCCTGGAGTATCGATGGAACTTTGTGGTGGGACTCATGTCAGTAATACTTCTGAAATTCGTGGTTTTAAAGTAATTTCAGAGCAGGGTATTGCATCTGGTGTCAGGCGAATAGAAGCTGTAGCTGGGGAAGCTTTCATTGAATATGTCAATGCTCGAGATTTATATCTGAAACAGCTATGTTCCACTCTCAAAGTATGTTCCTGATTTTAGTGTTTCAGAATTTTGTGCAAATAGTATAAATTTGTACAGAGTAGTTAATATCCATGACCATGAGTCATGCAATTAATATGACCAATACTTAATAATACTCCCTCCGTCCTAAAATATAAGCAAAAAAATTTCATATTCTTTGTCTCAAAATATAAGCAAAAAAGACTTACTTTTATGCTATTATTATGTTTTTTCAAACAAATCATCTTTTCCAATGTAAAATTAAATGCAAATTGCATTCAATTTGTTCACCTTTTTATTTTCTCCATAATTTTTAACCAATGAGAATTATTTTTACATCTTTCCATGAAACTTATTCCAAAGAGAACACAAAAAATTATACCTCAAATCACTAAGTGTTAGTTTTCTTAATAAGTGTGAATTAGTGTTTTTTGCTTATAAATTAGGACGGAGGGAGTATAAATTTGTGCGCATAGGTATCTGTTTGTTTTAAGGGGGACCCTTGGCACAACGGTAAAGTTGTTGTCATGTGACTAAAAGGCTATGAAGCACAGATACGGACACCGGATACGACACGGACACTGATACGCCGACACAACTAATAATTTGAAAAAATCACATAATTTAGTGTAATTACAAGTGTCGGTGTCGGACACGACACGTGTCCGACACCGAGACACGCCTAATCCGAGGAGTGTCCGTGCTTCATAGCTAAAAGGCCATCGGTTCAAGTCCTGTAAACAGCCTCTTGTGTAAAAAACAGGTTAAGACTGCGTATAATACACCAAAATGGTGGGACCCCTTCTCGGACCTTCCGTATGCGGGAGCTTTTTTGCACCGGGCTGCCTTTTATGGGTATCTGTTTGTTCTCCTTGCCCTTTGTTGGGGTTGAGTACACAGCAGAATTAGGGTTGAGAGACAAACCATTATATTTTTTATAAGATGGGATTCAATCACAATATGGGTAGGGTTTTCCATGCGGGTGTGGCTTAGTTGGTTATGTAGCATTGAGTTTATGGGGGAGGACCAAGATTCGATCCCCGCATAACACACTATTGGGGAGGGGTGAAGAGCTTTCAGCTGCAACCTAGGCACTCGAGCGGAGATTAGTCCCATTGCTTGTCCAAAGGACTGAAGTCTACTGTGATACTCTGTGGAGCCACTGAGGTGTCAAAGGCCCTAATTACAGCGTTTTCTTACCAAAACCAAAATATTTACTACGACATTGTCATTCCTTACAAAGAATTTCTAGTTTGTTTCCTTGTGTATTATACATATAAGATAAGGGAACTGTCTCACTTTTTTCATGCTCGCACATTTGGGGTTCCTTGTTGCATGCGTTCCTCAAATACATAGAGTAGTATTTCCTTTATGTCTATAATAATCTTTAACATGAATTTTTAATAAAAAATGGGCAGCCCAGTGCGCTAAAGCTCCCAAATACGCAGGGTCTGGGAAAGGGGTCCTACCATTTTGGTGTATTGTAGATTTTGACGTTTTCTGCATCTGGTACCATTTCTATCCTTGAATAACTTATAATCAACTTTTGAAGGTTAAACCTGAAGAAGTAACTGTGAGGATAGAAAACCTTTTAGAGGAGTTACGGGTAGCAAGAAACGAGAATTCGGCTGTGCGTGCAAAAGCAGCAGTCTACAAAGCTTCAGTTATTGCAAGCAGAGCGTTTTTGGTGGGGCATTCAAAACAGTACAGGTAATACTTCTCCATATTGTACTATTTGTTACTTTGATATGGGTTTGGGAGAGAACCTTCTCCCTTGTTAGCAACACCAAAAAAAGTTTTTCTGATTAGATTATTTATGCCTGTAAGGTACAAACTATTGTATATAACTGGGGAAGAAGGTGAAAAATATTTCCTTGATATAATGTCATGTCATAACCAACTGAAATCCAACAATCGGAAACTGATCCAGATATCTATGAAAAGGGAGCCCAAAATAAGTTTAACAAATAAATATTAAATAAACAATTAATTACAACAGTATAATACAATTAAAAAACTAATAATAAATTTTTAATGAACTCCATACATACTCAAAATATAGTAGCTCGAAACTCTAAATTCGTTAGGGAAGTGTGCAACGGAGGAAGGCTTAATGGGTGTTCTATTTTTTTCCCAGTAGCACTTATATTATAAGTGTTGTGGTACTCTATTTCTAAAGTTAAAAAAGAGTTCATGTAATTAGGAGGAAAAAAATGGAAGTTGATTAATTTAACTCCCATACAAAAGGCTAGTTGTGAATAAAATTAATAGATGCCAAAAGCTTGGATGAATTGAGCTAATGTATATTGTTATTCATACTCAAGCATATAAATCTGCATTCACTTCGTCAATTTAATTTCCTTCTAATTAGGTAATTAATTTATTCCTAATTAAATTAACCATTCAAAGGTAGCCCAATAACTGCTAAAACAAAAGTTGTCTGAGCAGGGACAGATTGGAAAGGGAAATGCACGGCCCCTTCCATCTCCCGTTTTCTCGTTTGCAGATACAACCTCCTGGGTGAAAGGCGATATTCCTATTCTAGCAGCGGAATTTCTGCTTCAGATATAAAAGTCTAACTTTTCACTCCCGGCTTGTGCGCTTTTGCTTTAGGAAACTCCACCAACGACAAAATCTTTATCAACTATTTAGAGGAGCACAAGCTTTTCACCTTTACCAACTCAGTAAAGCTCCAAAGTTCATCTGTTTCAACGGATGGCCCCCTAAATATTATTTAACTATTATAAATTAATATTCATGTGATATTTATAATTATATATTTTTTTGACATAGTTTTGGATCTGTCCGTGTTTGAGTGCAAACTATTCTGATTGTTATCCATATAACTTTAGTAATACCGACTGGAATGATATGCTATGTCATAGAAGTAGAATGACATGGGACAAGGGTAGGTTACACACATGCGTGTCCCCCCTCCCCTGGGTTCGTCTCTGCCGGAAAAATAGAAGCAGAGGTCTTGCATCACATCATTGATATTCCCTCGAATATATTTTCTATGATTGCTGCTGGCATAACTAGAACATGGGAGGATGTCTTTCATATGTGTATTTCCACAAAAGGGTGACTTGGTGCTAAAACTCCCGCACCCTTGTGGGTTTCAGGATAGAGTCAGACCCATTGTGAGTTTGATAAAGGGCAACCTAATCGTAGTGTGTTATAAAGCTCCCGCGGTGGGCTACGGGAAAGGCTTGCACACGCACAGGTCTGTTGCAGGTAATCTTTCCTGGCACCTAACCTTTGACCTCGTAATCAACACTACAAAGGACTTGGAAATAGAAAAGAAAAATTATGGTTGAAAATGTAATGATTGTATGGTCTTTAAGTTGATGCATCAGTTTTATTTATTAATTGTTGAAAATCTTGCAGGATACTAGTTGAGTGTTTGGATGATGTTGATGCAGAGTCACTTAAAAGTGCCGCAGAATATTTAATGGAAACACTAGCAGATCCAGCAGCTATTGTCCTGGGCTCATGTCCAGGTGAAGGGAAGGTTAGTTTAGTGGCTGCTTTTACTCCAGGGGTGGTTGGTCAGGGAATTCAGGCAGGTAAATTTATTGGACAGATAGCAAAATTATGTGGTGGTGGAGGAGGTGGAAGGCCCAACTTCGCTCAGGCTGGTGGGAGGAAGCCTGAAAATTTGGCTGGTGCCCTCGAGAAAGCTAAGTCAGAGCTTATAGCTTATCTTTGTGAAAAAGGGAACTGAGTCCATACACACCTGGCAAATATTTTTATGTCATTAAGGCAGCAGATAGTATAGATTCTTTGTTTTTGAGACTATCCAGCACAAGAGGGGCAGAAAAGCTTATGTGAAGATTTTTCTTTCTGTTCCAGGAGGCTTACAATTGAAGTTTCCGAATAGTATATAGTGACCCATATGATCCCAACTTGTAATTTTTAAGTTGCGAATCTCATATTGGATGCAAAACTTTGTTATAATTTTTAAGTTGCGAATCTCATATTGGATGCAAAACTTTGTAATTGTAACTACACCCCATACATGAAGGCTACGTATAAGGTGGACTACTCTTTGGGTAGTCCACTGGTGTACCGTGTAGAAAATTTGCTCGCATACCCTTTCACCATGAGTTTTCATTTTTCACTCCGGGTTAGCAAAAATTGCAGGAAAAATAGCAACTCTTGGTGATATGAAGCCCTCTCGGGTTTTGGAACTAGGAGTGGGTTCCTTAGTGAATTTAAAATTAGAATCAGACTTTTACTTTTCCCACCCTATTGTATTCTCACGTGCCCAATTTTTTTTTTTAAGTGAGTTTGGATTATAAAATCTAAAACATTCTTAAATTGATTGTTGGAACAAAGAGCGTTTGTGAAATCACTGTAAAATCACATTTCTGATTTCATAATCCGAAGCCCTTTTAAATTTTTCGGATTATAAAATCTGAAACGTGTCAAACACCCCAGAAAAGCCGCACTTTGGCGTAAAAAAAGGACCAGCTCGGATTATATAATCCAGAATGTCATAGAAAAGCCTCACTTTGGCGTAAAAAAAAGGACCAACTCGGATTATATAATCCAGAATGTCATAAAATATTTTGAATTATATAATCCGAAATGTATCGGTACAGAAACAAAGACATTGTTTTCCCCTAAGACATGTATATGGAAAAAACAAAGACATGATATAATTCAAATGATATAAACATGCATTCGTCATCGTATAAAATAAATAGTTAAATAAAAATGATAAGAAACAACACAATTTTCATGATAGTTAAATATGCAACTTGAGATATCATCAAAATACCAAACATGTGTGCATTAATTATAGTGATCAAGAAGTTGTAGAACAAGTGCACATCACAAATTTTAGTATGGTGAAGGATTTTTAAGTATGCTGACGTGGTAAGCGCACATGACAAATTTTAGTTCTCAAGAGTTTAACACAATATATTACTATCAAATGCAAAAATAATTAAGATGTTTCATGTAATCTAGTGGAAAGTTGGTATGTTGCTGGATACTGTGTCACTGGTTCAACCCTTGTTGCCACCAAAATTTCTTTTTTTTTTTTTCGAAATTTTTCCTTTTTTTTTAACTTCATCTTAAACCTTCATACAGGTCCGTTCGACCCGGTTGAAGACCCACGTAACCCAAAACATGAAAACCATTAATTCAAGCCATTTTAACACCGAAATTTGAGATTTAAACACAAATTCTTGAAGAAAAAAAAACATTTTGTTTGTGCTAAATGAAAAACGAGACACAAATTGTAAAAATTGCTAAATTGATTTCTATCATGTATTAACCTCTGTCAAATCCATTGATTACTTTGAATTTTTAATGCACGCTCAAGACACAAAACACATCTATGGTTAATGGCAAGCTGTTGTTTACATTAGATTTCAGAGTTCACGATTGTTCACATTCAATTCACGTGAATATACTTCCACTCTTGTAAATCAAGTTCAGGTAAAAGAAATTTACTTTAACATTGGAACAAAGGCTGTTTTGGTATTAGAATGAAATATTAATAAAATCTGGGTGTAGCAAGATGTTTCATGGGTGTAACTTGAAACAATCTAATCTCACATGTTTGTGATTTAAAACAAAGTGAAAAAGTCAGAAAAATTCATCCCAAACACGACAAGAAATTAATTAGTTACTATTAGTTAGGATCTAAAACAATAAATAAATAAATTGAAATAAATGTGTTTTATTTTTATTTTTTGAGGGAATTGAAATAAATGTGTTGTTGAAATAGAAGGAAGAAAAAGTAAAAAAGGAAATAAATACAGTGTGAAAGACAACACAATAACACTAGTGAGACACTTAATCTGATTGTTCAAAAAATCTAATAAAATTAGTCTACGGTGAACATATTGAGCAGGTACACAGTGGATACCGTGCAACAATCAACACACATGATACGTGGCACATTATTATTGGATGTAGGGTAACTTCACCGAAAAATCAATTGAACAACTTTACCATCGAATTTTCCATGTTAAATTCCTCTCGTGAATATTTTGTGATGGAAACTATTAATTTAGTGACAATTTTGTACTCTCTAAATTTAATTTTTCCAATAGTGTAATGCAACAAGCTCCATCTTGAGATGTAGGGCACGTATATCAAAGTGGATATCGCTCAAAGACAAGAGATTGCTTACCTTCAATAGCAATGAAATATTCCTACTTTGATTTGGAGCATTCGTGATCTCAAAAACGTAAATTGACAAGCTAATTTGAGGTTAACTTTAAACTATTTTGTTTTGTATGCTTTAGGGAATCCTCCAGAGAGCTTTAAAGTCACTTTCTATGGTATTTTTGACGTTTGCATGCCCAAAGTGTTTGTTTAGTAATGTAGTTTTTTATTTGGGTCTTGCAAATTTGTGCCCCTAGGACACAAGATAAGAAACTAAATAAAAAAATTTAACTTTAAAAATTGTGCATTTATAACCTTAAAAACTTTAAAACTTATTTTTCCAATACAATATTTAGTGTTTAATTCTATTTTAAGATCCTTATCTTATACTCCATCCGTTCTGAAATATAAGAAAAAAAAAAAAAACACACTTATTAAGAAAATCAATCATTATTCATTGACTGCTCTAAATTTTATCAAATAAAAATTCAATATTCCTAATTTACCCTTACACACATTGAAAACAAAAACACTTCATCAGTGGCACATTATTAATCACGTGTACTATTTGTATTCCATGCAACTATCCCACTACCACCTAGTCTTAATGAAAGATACTTGTAGTCTCCACCACCAACTGAAATCAAAACTTCTAATAATATCCTCCTTTTAACGAAATTTTTTGAATGGATTTTATACCCGCTAAATGAAAATTATCATTCCCGCCTATTAAATTAAAATTTCACATTTAAATAGCTAGTGAACTATCCAGTTTTTCTTACCTCAATTTAACAAACATGCCTTTAGAAATTGATTTAAACATGTCTTTAGATATTGATTTAAACATGTCTTTAGATATTGATTTAGAAGCTCAACCTGATCCAAATGATGAAGGAGGTGACGTGGAAAACCGTGAGACTGTAATTACCGGCGGAGGTACTGTAGTTTTAGAAGCTCAACATGATCCAAATGATGAAGGAGGTGCTGCAATTTCAGAAGATGCTGCAATTTCAGAAGATGAACATGATGGTGATGATGAATTCGACGAAGGTGTTTCATGCAATTTCACATGTTAGATTTACCTTCCTTGCAAATCTAAACCATGTTTCTCCTCCCTTGCATTAGATTCACCTTCCATTCCATTTGATGACTTTGTTTTTTTGCATTTGGCCTCGTTATCAATTTGAGAGATTACTTCTTGATCTTGGTCACTCTCCACCTCTTTATCTAATGTGTCTTCCACAATAAGAAGTGACAAATTCTTTGTGTCTTCTTCAATTCCCAAATCAAATGATGGTCCATCAAACAAAGGTTGGTGTCCTGCCATTTTTGTGTGATAGAGATAAAAGAAGAATATTAAACTTCAAATGGAGAAGGAAGCATGAATACTATCATGTGATTTCAATACACTAAATAGTTGTAATCCTGTTGATTTCAATACCGTAAATCATGATTCCAATACACTTAATTATTGCAGGTACTTAATATTAGTGGCATTCCAATTCCAATACTCCTTAAACACGCTTAGGTAATTGAACTTCAATGTTCATGCTCCATAAATGTAAAAGGGTAATTTTGGAACACTAGATTAAAATTGGTCAACTTTAATTTTTTTGCTTATGTTTTGGGACAAAAAAAAAAGCCTTTTCTTTCTTATATTTCAGAACGGAGGGAGTACCTTACAGTACAAGTTAACTTTTCCTTTCTTATTTTAATAATCATTCACTTGAGATAATGTTGAGATAATATTTTAAAAAAGATATTACTCATTTGGTTATTAAATTGGGTTTTGGAACATGTTTTCAAAGCCTTTTTACAACTACACTTGACCGTTTAAACAAAAAGAAAGAAAAACGTAACTTAGCTTCCTTGACCCGGCGGCTGCTAGTAGTTAATTAATAAGGTGCGTGAATGAATGGTGATACGTGTTAGATCGAATCTATTACATATTCAATGCTTTCTGTCATCTGTCGCTTTTACTAGATCATGTTCGCCCGGCTGCTATCTATACTTTATCATTTTGGTTTGATCATTTTGTTGATAAATGATTTTTTCATCGTTTTTCTTTTAAAAGGATCAAAATTTTAATGTTCAATACAATTTGATTATTAGTATAGTTTTGAAAGTCTGAGATTAGTAGTTTTTCAAAATTGTGGTTTCAAGCCATCTTTTAATTCAAAATCAACCCTTGTGACACATTTTCTTATCTTTTAATCTAAATAAATGATTTTCACGTATTTTTTTTCTTCATATTTTTTTTATTTTTATGATTTCATCATTTTAATGCAACAACGATTGATTTTCATCTTGATTCGGTGTTCATTTAATTTTTCATCTTGATGCATTGTTCGTTTGATTTTATGTTTTGATGTGATGTTTATTTATTCGAATTGAAATATCAACTTTTATCATTTACCAACTCAACCAATGATTAATTTGTGAAAGTTGCAAATTCAGATAAATGAGTAATTCGGTCAATTTGTACGTTATTATATTTTGCCGTTTTATCTTATTCCACTTTTAATTCTGTGGGTTTGTTTACAACTTATTTTTTTGGTAAAGTGTTTTACCAATTTTAATTAATACCACTCTTTTGGTAAAAAGAAAATCCATTCGTTGAATATAAATAAACAAACAAAAAACCTGCTTCACACATTTTAAGAAAAATAACCAAATTTAATTAATTTTCTCAACATAGCAGAAAATACTTTTGGATTCTCTAAATTGGACCTCATGAGAACTTGTCCTGGGATATTCAGAGTTAGTGAAAATTAAATTATAAATTAATTAAAAGATTTTTCTTATGCAAATTAGGTTTAAATATTGTAGAGTATAGTATGTTTTGTATGTTTGTTTGTGTTTTATTGCTATTTTAGTTTGTTTTAATTTTGTATTTCATGTGTTTGTTGAAAGGAGATACTCCATCCGTCCTCAAATATAAGTAGAAAAAAAAAAAAAACACCTTTATTAAGAAAATCAATCATTATTCATTGACTACCCTAAATTTTATCAAATAAAAATTCAATATTCCTAATTTACCCTTACACACATTGAAAACAAAAACACTTCATCAGTGGCACATTATTAATCACGTGTACTATTTGTATTCCATGCAACTATCCCACTACCACCTAGTCTTAATGACAGATACTTGTAGTCTGCACCACCAACTGAAATCAAAACTTCTAATAATATTCTCCTTTTAACGAAATTTTTTGAATGGATTTTATACCCGCTAAATGAAAATTATCATTCCCGCCTATTAAATTAAATTTCACATTTAAATAGCTAGTGAACTATCCAGTTTTTCTTACCTCAATTTACCAAACATGCCTTTAGAAATTGATTTAAACATGTCTTTAGATATTGATTTAGAAGCTCAACCTGATCCAAATGATGAAGGAGGTGACGTGGAAAACCGCGAGACTGTAATTACCGGCGGAGGTACTGCAGTTTTAGAAGCTCAACATGATCCAAATGATGAAGGAGGTGCTGCAATTTCAGAAGATGCTGCAATTTCAGAAGATGAACATGATGGTGATGATGAATTCGACGAAGGTGTTTCATGCAATTTCACATGTTAGATTTACCTTCCTTGCAAATCTAAACCATGTTTCTCCTCCCTTGCATTAGATTCACCTTCCATTCCATTTGATGACTTTGTTTTTTTGCATTTGACCTCGTTATCAATTTGAGAAATTACTTCTTGATCTTGGTCACTCTCCACCTCTTTATCTAATGTGTCTTCCACAATAAGAAGTGACAAATTCTCTGCGTCTTCTTCAATTCCCAAATCAAATGATGGTCCATCAAACAAAGGTTGGTGTCCTGCCATTTTTGTGTGATAGAGATAAAAGAAGAATATTAAACTTCAAATGGAGAAGGAAGCATGAATACTATCATGTGATTTCAATACACTAAATAGTTGTAATCCTGTTGATTTCAATACCGTAAACCATGATTTCAATACACTTAATTATTGCAGGTACTTAATATTAGTGGCATTCCAATTCCAATACTCCTTAAACACGCTTAGGTAATTGAACTTCAATGTTCATGCTCCATAAATGTAAAAGGGTAATTTTGGAACACTAGATTAAAATTGGTCAACTTTAATTTTTTTTGCTTATATTTTGGGACAAAAAAAAAACATTTTTTTGCTTATATTTCAGGACGGAGGGAGTACTATTTAAAGCAAAAGAAAAATCGCGGAAGTATCCCGAATGGATTGTGGCCGTTAGATCTAGCCTGTATTGGCATACATGGGTGGCTGCAAATAAAGAGGTGAAGCATGGTATACAATCCAGGACAGTCCTGAGGTCGTCGTTGTTGAAATCTCTTTCGGTGATTCATTTTGTTCGTACTTTATTTAAGTAAGGTATTTACTATGGTAATCTTTTTTTTTTTTTGAGGGAATTTATTATGGTAATCATGAAATTCAACATTTTTTCCGCCTTTAAAATGACTTATCAACTTGTCATTAGATTGGTCAGACCTACGTTACCCTCTCTTATTTAAGGGATAATTACCGTCTCATGATATCAATCAATCAAAATGTAATATGCATAGCCAACATTAAATGTTAAATAAATGAATCAATTATTTCTAAAAATAAAAGAGTTAATCTTAATCATTAGGTAACTTTTAAAAATTTTAATTTTAATTTAATTATTTTAAGGTGTTCAGTCTTAATTAATTTACACTGCATGACTTATAACAAATAAAATTTTACATCAAATTTCTTTCATATGTCCTTAAATTCATCACTTACATTCATAAAATTTCATCAATTCCAAAACTCCGAACGTGAGAACAAAAACATCTCATTCATTCAAAAAATTTCTTCTTTATTCTTCCCTATTGATCAACTTTTGTTTCTTTTTCATTCTTCTTCTCATTTTGATTGTTCAATTTTGTCGTTCTAAACTGCCGTAGTTTCCAATTACAGTGAGAATTGTTGTCGTTGTTTCTAGAACCGCGTCAGGTATCGTGAGTTTTTTTTTTTATTTTATTTAAACAGCCAACCTAATAAAATCTGCTAACACGCATAGACCTGCCTCACTATCAACCAAAACCTTTAAGTCCAAACAAAAGAACAAAAGTCTCATGACATAACCATTTCAGCAGCAATCGAAAAAAAAAAGCTAGTAAACTCCCACAATATCACAGCGGCAACACCTGGTAGCAGTTCTCAAAGTACAACAGATGACTTACTCAATTGTTATAATTAACTACCTCACAACCAAGAAAAAACAAATCAAAAAGAAAAATCAAGTCACCGTACCTGACGTGGTTCTGGAAATAACGACAATTCTCACGATATTTGAAATCAAACGAACGATGACGATTCTCACGAATTATGACACATGCGGCAGTTTGGAACGACAAAATTGAACAATCAAAATGGGAATAAGAAATTTTATGAATGTAAATGATAAATTTAAGGACATTCAGATGAAAGAAATTTGATGTGAAATTTTAATTGTTCTAAGTCAGTACTGTAGTCTTGTAAAAAAAAAAAAGTCAGTATTGTAGTGTAAATGAATTAAGATTGAATACCTAAATATAATTAAGGCAAGATCACATTATGGGTCCATTATCTTATTTATTTTGGTCCTTTATCTTTATTTTTTCACGTTTAGGTTATTTATCTCTCTTAAAAGCACATATACATCTTTTTTCTCATTTTTTATTAAAAAATACATCATTTTATTTTTAAAAATATATTTTTATTAAAAATGAAAAAAATTCGGAAATATGATGAAGATGTATATAATCTTCTTTAAATAATTTTTTTTTTACTAAAATATATCTCCAAATATTGTGAATTAATGTTATATTCACCTCAAATCTTCTTTTAAACACAAAAAGCAAAACCTTAATTTCACAAATGTTGCAAGACGGATGGTGGAGGATTTGTCACTGGCGGAAGGGTTATGCTTTACGAAAGTTAAGATTGTTTTGTTCTCAAAACAACAAAATTGATGTGCAATGCTACTATCAATTTTGGGGTTATTTTTATGCCGAGTTTGAATATTGAGTTAGAAAATAATAATAATAATAATATACGGTGTGACAATTTATATAACTTTTTTTTTTTTTTTGTGATGAAACTAAATCTCTTTCTCCATAAGGATTTGATTTTTGTGTTTAAAAGAAGATTTGAGGTGAACATAACATTAATTCGTGATATTTGTGTAGAATTTTTTTTGATTCAATGAAGATTCAAAGGAAGAAGATGAAGATGATGAACATCTTCATCATATTTTTGAATTTTTAATAAAAATATATTAAAAAAATTAAATTATGTATTTTTTAATAAAAAAATGAGAAAAATGATGTATATGTGCTTTTATGAGAGATAAAAGACTGAAGCGGAAAAAAAATAAAGATAAAGGACCAAAATGTTACAAATAAATAAGATAAATGAACTGTAATGTAATGTTGTTTATAATTAAATAAAAATTAAAGTATTGAATGTTATTTTGATTAAAATTGATTTTTTTTATAGAAAAAGTTGACTCATTTATTGAAATTTATTGTTGTCAATGTATATTACATTTTGATTGGTTGATATCATAAGAGGATAAATACCCCTTAAACAAGAAAGGGTAATCTAGAAAAAAACCCTTTAGATTTTAGATACAATTAAAATTTGTGACACCCCCTCCCTCCCCCACATGCAATTAAAAATTATATCCTCCTTATTTTTACTTTTAAATGAAGCTTTTTTTTTTTTTTTTTTTTTTTTTCAGAAAAAAAATCCATAAAATTAACGCGATCGATAATGGTTAATATCTTGGTAGTCAACTAAGATTTGTTGAAAAAGGAATTCCTTGTTTTTTTTTTTGCAGAAATAAACAGAGAAATATAATTCTTAGATTTGATGTGAACTTATAGATATGCACCCTTACGGATGAAAGGTATTGTTTCCTCATCTAATATAATAATGTATTTATTTATTATTATTATTATTATTAAGATTAAGATAGAGCATTACCTTACCTTACCGCGCCTATATAATATAGATGGATGGGGGAGTTGGTATCTACACAAACAAATAACACACAATTACAAAGCGTTGTTAATGATGATGAGGTTGGCACTAGTAGTAACAACAGCAGTTCTACTTGTAATTATAGGATGCTCCTTTGCGGAGCAATGCGGTAAACAAGCTGGGGGTGCGTTGTGCCCAGGGGGATTATGTTGTAGCAAGTTTGGTTGGTGTGGATCAACCGGCGACTACTGTGGTGATGGTTGTCAGAGTCAATGTAGTGGAAGCAGCGGTGACCTTGGTAGCCTCATCTCAAGGGACACCTTCAACAATATGCTCAAGCACCGTGACGACAGTGGGTGTCAGGGAAAAAGATTGTACACCTATGATGCTTTCATCTCAGCTGCCAAGGCTTTCCCCAACTTTGCCAATAATGGAGATACTGCAACTAAAAAAAGAGAGATTGCTGCTTTCTTGGGTCAAACATCACACGAAACCACAGGTGGATGGGCAACTGCACCTGATGGCCCATATGCTTGGGGATACTGCTTTGTGAGAGAACAGAATCCCAGCAGCACATACTGCCAACCAAGCTCTGAATTCCCATGTGCTTCTGGGAAGCAATACTACGGTAGGGGTCCCATCCAGATCTCTTGGAATTACAACTATGGACAGTGTGGAAGAGCAATTGGTGTTGACTTGCTCAACAATCCAGACCTCGTAGCCACCGACCCTGTTATATCCTTCAAGACCGCTCTATGGTTCTGGATGACGCCCCAGTCACCTAAGCCATCCTGCCATGACGTTATCACCGGAAGATGGAGTCCTTCCAGTGCAGATCGTGCGGCAGGGAGGCTCCCGGGATACGGTACGGTGACCAACATAATAAACGGAGGGCTTGAATGCGGAAGAGGACAGGATGGAAGAGTGCAGGATCGAATTGGATTTTACAAGAGATATTGTGACATACTTGGAGTTGGATATGGAGACAATCTTGATTGTTTTTCTCAAAGGCCTTTCGGATCTTCACTTTCACTATCATCCCTCTTCCTCAACTCCATCGACACCTAGCTACCTTGTCTTTCTCTTAATTATTATTAAAATAAATAAATCAACGTGAATCACGGTTCACCCAGTCAAGGGTAGTAGTAATTAGGTTGGGTCTACATGTTTCCCATTTTTTATTGTTGAGGGATGACACTTTCAAACATAAATAAGATTACTTGATTAAAAAACGTCCAACCTGAGACAAAATAATTATGAACCTGGATTCCTTATATTGCATTTACAAAAATCAGACATTACACACATTAATTAATCTCGGCCAATATTTAAGATAAGTCATTACATTTTCACCAAATTATTTTGGAAATATTTTTCTTTTTTAATGATTTGAGATCAGACCACCAAGATTAATTAGTATATCATATCGTATATATTGAGACGAGAAAAATAGCGTGAGCAAAAAAAAGTTTCATAGAATTGTGATACAACACAAAAATGAACTTAAATCTGGGTTTTTTTTATTGTGTAAATTTAAACATGTTAATAAATTTAAAACAGTAAATTTGTTTTGAAACTTACGTATTTAATATGGAATTTATATTTTTTTTTATAACTTGTTAAAAAAAATTATAAATACTTTTTTTAATAAAAATTGTTACTTTTAGTTGCTTTAACATGTGTAATATTGCACATAATAAACAATCATTTAAATTTTATATGTTGTGAATTGTTAAGAAGTACTCCCTCCGTCCCAGATTAACTGATCAATTTGCTCATTTCACATATATTAAGAAATAGTATTAAAAAAATGTATAAATAAATGAGAGAGAAAAATGGTTTTAACTGTTTTTGTTAAGTATTGGTGCATTCTTTACTATCATAAATACAAAGTGACACATATTGAATTGAGGGTGATGAAAGTGGTATTAAATAGAGTTATATCTAAAAAAAAGTAATTAATGTTATATTGAAAAGTGAAATGAATCAATTTTTATGAGACATTATTATTATTATTTTTTTTTAAAATCACTCGCTTATTATGGGATAGTGGAAGTAGTTGTAAATATAAGGTTAAATTTGGTGGTTGAAATAGTGTCAAGGAGATTAGAATTTGGAAGTCATATCCACCACCCACAACATTAACAATAGTATATAATTCGTAATTTTTTTTTGAGCAGTCTCACAAGAAGTTAAAAAAAATGACAACAAAGTTGTTTAAGAAAAAAGAAATATAAGTCGATTTTAGTTTTCTCTTTTTCGGTTATTTTTCCATTATGGTAGTGGTTTTTGGTCAAATTTTGACTCAAAATCACACATCTTTATCAATTTTTTTTATTTCAATTAAAATAAATAATTTTCACAAAGATTTAGATTTTTTTTTTGTGGTTCTAATAAAATCCGAGATAATTCATAAACTTTAATATTCTAATAGAATACGAAAGTTCCTTGTACATGCTCAAATCACTACCATATCTACCATTATCAATCATATCAACTCAATATCCTTAGGGGTTCTTTTTTCCTTTTTCTTTCATAAATTAAAAAGTTTGAAACCTTAACATTTTTTAACTTAAAAGGGAAAATCAATATCCTACTCGTTAACCAACTTGACATACACAGTATCATTATTTGAAATATCGAATCCAAAAATTAAGTACTAATTTAAACTATCGTCGGTTAAACTCTATTTTTTTGGTACAAGGGGAAATAGAAACAAAACAAAAAGAACAGAAGCTAGCTAGTCCCTAGGGAAGACAGTTCCCCACCCAAGCATCATCTTTAATCAATGGAATCATCCCATCAGAAGGGAAGGTATGAATCGTCAACACAGAATCTGAAGCTGCTCCCATCTTAGCTAGAAAATCTGTACAATAATTTCCCTCCTGGAGAGTGCGATAAACAGAAGACTTGTTGGTAATGATTAGGTCCTTTATGTGTCTTGAATGAGAGTGGCATAGACATGAAACTTCATGGTAGGGCCGTTGATGAGACTGACAGAGTGGAGAGAGAGTCGGAGTAGCACATAAATTAAGATATTCCCATTGATGTAACCATGTGCAGACCATGATAGATGGCGTGCAGTTCAGCCAGAAGAATGTCAGAAGCGTTGGCAATGTATCCGAAGAAACCAAAGATAAATAAACCCACATTGTTCCTAAGGAGGGTTACCAAGACAACTCCGATCAACATTCAGAATATAACAAGAGTGGTTGCCGCAATTCCATTTAACCACGGTGTCAGTGGCTTGAGAATGATAATTATGCAGAAAGGATGTGCGGTTGACATCAATAGAGTTCTAAATATTGAAAGCAAGTCGATTAAGAGACCACTCCTCATTGTTGAGACACATTAAATTTCGGTAATGTCAAGCCCACCAAACACCTGTTGAGAAGGTTAAGAGATTGAGTACATGTGAGGCCATTTTTTAGCCAAACATAGGTGCTTGTTTCCGCAAAGAAAGCATCTGAATTGAAACCAAAGTGGCGCCAAATCTTGGAGGAGTGAGGACAATCACGAATACAGTGAAGAAATGACTCTTCCCGCTGGTTGCAACGGGTACACACGATTGATTGGGCAATGTTTATATGCAATAATAGAGATAGAGTAGGAGTGGCATCATAATAGGCCGGCCAAAAAAGGAATTTATATTTTTCCGGAAGGTGCAATGTCCAAATCCAAGACCAAGACTGATGAGGGACGGTGGTGGTGCTAGTGACAGGAAGAGAGAGGAGCCAATCATAGCCGCTTTTAGCAGTATAAACTCCATTTTTGTTGCGAGACCAAGCAAAAGTGTATTCCACCATTAAAATAAAAGAAATATTAGCAAGTGCTTTCATACATTTTTAAGAGTTTTAAATAGTAAGTTTTTATAGAAATTAGTGTAACTAATGTATTGAAAATTGAAAATTTAACCTTCTTAAAAAATAATTTCTAATTTTAAAATCCTAAAGAGTGTCGTCAGGACACTCGTTAGTAAGACCCTTAAAATAAATGGGTTAAATTGCACTTTTAATCCCTCAAATTTTACAATTGTTTGATTTGGCCCCTTGAGTTTTAAATACGTTATTTTTTACCCCTCAAGTTGCTCCCTTTTTTGATTGACCACCTCCACTCATATTTTGACTAATGATGTGGTTTTTTTTTCACACGCGGCATGCTCTAATTGGACCAAACTTAGGTGACTTGAATATAAATTTCAAATGTTGATTGAAAAGAGGAAAATTCTATGTTATACCTAAAAGTTTGAGTGTATCGATACACTAAATTGTTAAATTAATAATTAAATTAGTTATTTTTTTTAATAAAAAGACTCATTTTCTATCCTCGACAATTATAAAAATTAAATCTTATTAACTAAAAGCGTCGACGGAATAAAGTTTAATTTTTATGAATTTTTAACACTCATAACAAAGAATATTAAAAAGTAAAAAATTTAATATGAATCTTATGAAATGATGTTTTTTAAAATATAAACATTGACAAATAGCTTTTTATTCCATAAAATAATCGCTAATTTATCAATCTATGAACCAAAAGTACCGGTACACCATAATTTGTAAAGTGTAAAGTTCCATTGAAAAAAAATCACGTCACATGATGTCTTCCAACAATAGAAAACTTACGCCATTGACTTCTTACGAAGACATCAATTTCTCCATTTTCTTCTCAATTATTCATCAATTGTCCATCACTATTTCATCTTCTTCCTTCTAATTCTTGATATTTTATCTTAAAACCAAAATTTTCATCTTCTTATATTGGTTTAGTAATTTAGTTTAGTTAGTTTTAGCTTCTGAAATGCAGCTTCTAAAGAACAGCTTCTGATGTCTTCAGAAGCAGAGTCTAGTAATAAACCTTGGTTAGCGTGTTAACTTACAACTTCCAGTTGTATATATACTCACTCATGTATTGTAAATATACGACGATTCATTTCAATAAAATTACACAAGTCTTTTACTCATCTCTTTTCTCTCTCAAAACCATATAAACCCAGAATCTCAATTCCATCTTCTTCAATTGAACACAATTTTAAGTACCGGTTTCATTCTAATTTCATACATTGTTCCATCACTTGAAACCAAAATTTTCTAGAAAGACGACATTTAGTTTTGACATTTTGCCATGCCAGGTAGTTATGACCTTTAGAATTTGGGAGCTGCTTTACGGTGGAAATAATTTTAGAACCAATAAATATGCAGCTGTGTCTGAACGCAATGCTTAATCACTCTTCCCAAGATGTTTACAGCAGGCAATGGTATCAGAATAACTTCCAAAAGATAATTAAGTTGACTCAATTACTTGCAAATGTGGGTAGAATTAATGGAAGACTTCTTGATGTAAATAGTAATTCTACCATTTTCGATGATCAAATTGAGCATGGAACGCATACGTTCAAGTTTCTCATTCGAGTATTTATTGGGTCTCCATTTGTTCAGCATAAAATAAGACAGGTTTTGGCCTCCAACACATACAAAACAACATACATTTACCCCTTTCAGTAAAACAACTGAAAGAGAACCCATGGTGATTGATTCACTGACTGACTAAGGTGAGCAATTTTCTTAATGTTTCTGCTCAATAAAGGAAGGTTGTTCCTTTCAAAGTAGAGAATTGCTCTTCTCCTTTTTAGAATTGCTCATTCCCATAAAATAAAATAAAAACCAAACGTGAGTTGATGTATTTTCAACGTGAGTTAACTCACATAAGTGCATTTTTCGGTATGAACTCACATAGGAAAGGAATGGGCAAAAACAAATAGGAAAAGAGCAATTATTTTCAAAGTATGCCCACGTGTTATCCGGACTGGTACACTTAATGTTTATAAATTAATTTCCAAGTCACTTAAGTTTGGTCCAATTAGAGCATACCACACATAAAATAAAATCCACATCACCTCAATTTAGTCAAAACAAGAGTGGGGGGTGGTCAATCAAAAGGGGGCAAACTTGAAGGGTCAAAATAACACATTTTAAACTTGGGGTCCAAAATCGCACAATTGTAAAACTTGAGAGGTCAAAAGTGCAATTTAGCCAAATAAATATTTGCAATAACTAATCTTTCCGCAAACTGTTGACTAAGATAACATCTCATGAGATCTCATTTCTTAAAAAACAATTTTAGGCATACAACTCACAGTTTCTCACGGTAAGGTCACACCAGCACAAAGATTAAGCAAACACAGATCACACAGAAGAACAATACAGTAGGTTCATAATCCCATATTCTACTAGACTCGACTGCTCCTATATCACTAATGTAAAACCTAAATAATAATAATCAAGCACCTATAACAAAATGTATCAAATTAAATAGAAAAAAAAAAAAATTGTTAAATATAAAGCAGGTTGATCTATTGACCCCGCGAGTTAGGTGGGTTGAGCTTACAGGTTCAACTTGCTTTGCCACCCCTAATCAAAGTGAAAAATAGATTCAGAGCAAATTCATGGTATAAATTAGCAGAAAAGACGACAAACTCAGCAAAAAGGAGCAACCTTGGGAAGAAATAGACGGGAAAGACTAAATTGTAGAATAAGAAAAACAAACATACACTAAGAGAAATAGATGATGCTGAGATAGAACCACTTTGATGTGTTTGGAGATTCCTCGTAGGAGATGAGAGAGGGAAAACATCTTCATATTAAAAATAAAATCAAAAGCAAACCTTCATTCTATTGCTCCCTCTGAAATCAACACACACAAAAAGTAGGGGGGGGGATGTTTGACAAGTCATTGTTGGACCGTTGTCATATGGGCTCCTCTCATTGTGCTCAATCGCATATGTACTCTCATTATTTCACACAACCTCTACAGCACTACTCCTAAAGCCCCACAATTGTTACGATATGTGAAACATGCATAGGCCTTCCCCACCCACCACTATTAAGACAGCGTGCTTCCTATACCGCTATATCCACAATGGTCCTCCACTGCCACACACACACACAACCTCAGTCCTCTATCCTTTTTCTCCACCACACTACTCTTCTGGGTTTTTTCTCACCGATATCCAACCCATTAAAAGCCATATGATTATGTTAAAATTTCTTTGGATATCTCATTAAGATAATAAAGCAATATGTACATACAAGTTAATTTCAGTATTTTTCTTCTTTTTTTTTTTTTATGCAGAAACTGAACTATTAATATTGTACCAACTGACACAATTCATAAATGCTTAGGTCTTTTAAGCATGTGATACAGGCACACAATCTAATGATGAAAGACGATGTCACGTTTGTATAAAATGTATGAGTATAATGACTATGCACAATGTGTATAAAAATCTTCATGTGTATTTAATCACTTCTCACCATGTACATTTGGATCATTCTAGAAAATTGATAAACTTATGCATCTTAATATTATATATATTAACCAATGTTTTTGGATGAATACACCAGTAACAAAATCAAACGTAAGCCCACTTAAGAAATAAAAAAACAATATACACTGGCAAGCGTATATAAGAATAAAATATTCTAAATACCCACAACATTACCTTGTATGCAATTACAAATCATCTTTCAGAAGAAAATATCTGATTGTTTCGACTGGGCTTTGAGATCCTTCAACTTCTTCAATATGTTTGTGAAGTAGTCCTGCAAATACTTCTCTAATGTAATTATATCTTTGGTATCAACACCAAGTAGGTTGTATGTCTCCGCCATTGGAACAGAGAACACCGTGTCACTCGTAAGCACCTGCAAATATTTCCCGTATAATCAACTATAGGCATGTTTTACAGCCATTAAAATGAAAGAGAAAATATTATATGCATTAGGAATCTGTTTGGTAACTAGAGTAAGAATGATGATATAAGATATATCAAATAATAGTGTTGGTCGGACCAATAGGATGTGTTTGACATTAGTTATAAGATATATCAAACTAAGATTTTATCCTATAACTGTATTTGACGTGCATCGACATGAGTGGCTTTGGGTAAAAGCCAATGGCAATAGCTCCACAATGGAAATGTAGTTATGCAGAGACACAACTGAGACTATTAGAGCAGCTGATTTGGGTTAAAACACTCCATTCAAGCAATCTAAAAATAAATAAGGGCCAATGTAACAAAAAATCGTTGATTGATAAAGCATTAAACAGGAGGAGATGGTGGTGATAGAAGAATTAGGAAAGAAATGAAATGAATAAGTACCTCTGAAAATGCCAATCTGTCAGCAACATCATTTGTCCACTCAAAAAAGCGGGTTAACTGACGAGTGAGTCTTAAAACGGAGACGGGAACTGTAGTTACATTAGCATCTTGGCCCGCAAGCCTCTCGCACAATGTAATCACCTCTTGGGTTGTCCACGCACGAGGACCAGCAAATGTGAGAAGTTTACCGTTGATTTTTTCATTTCGTAAGGCTATAAAAGTTAAGCGAGCTATATCCTAAAAACAGAGGCAGACATATGAATGAAGTGATGGATTAAGGAAAGAACATATAGATAGATATAACTAAGTAAGTAATTAAGTAACCTGAGTATCCATGTAAGCGATTCTGGTGGGGGCGTCAGTTCCCCAAACAGATTTTTCTTCGAGGATAGGAACAGCATACTGGCCAATAAGACCCTGGATTTGAATTTGAATTATAATTAGAATAAGGGGAATTATGAATTGTTAGACTAAATGAATTGATTGTTGACTTACTTACTTGCATGAAACCACATAAACGGATGACGATGTGATTGAGTCCAGAATCACGAAGGAAGTTCTCAGTGCAATACTTGATCTCCATGAGTGGGACCTCAGGATGTTTGTCGCAGTTATGGATGGAATAGAAAACATATTTCTGAATACCCATTGCTTTAGCACATTGAATAAGAGCAACTTTACCTTCCCAATCAACTGTTTTGATAGGCTCTTCAGGACGGCCAGTGGCGCAGTCAATAACAGTATGAACTCCAACTAATGTAGCAGGAATAGTCTCAGGTTTACTAAGATCAGCATTCACAACAGTTGCTCCCCAATCACGAAGGAAGTCAGCTGGAGCAGGCCTCGGCCTTACCAGACACCGGACGTCGTATCCTTCGTCAAGTGCCCTCCGAACAATCTGCCTTCCCAAAGTCCCCGTGGCTCCAACTACAAGTATACTCGTTGGCCTAACAGGTGTCCCTGGTCCAAGATTCACCGCCCTCTCTGAATTGCTATTGCATTTCACTCCCACTCTAATAATCCTTCTTCCTCTTCTTCCACCTTTGCAAAACTCAACAAAATGAGGAGGAGAAGGAGAAGGAGAAGGAGAAAGAGCATGAAATGCCTCTCTCGTCCTCGTCACCACCCTACCAGGTGTGGCTGTTGGTAACCTCATCAGGGTCGCCATTTTCATTTTTCAGAAAGAAAGAAAGAAAGATCAACAACCTTCATTCATTCTATTCTATTCTTCTTCCAATCCAATACTCCTGATCATTATTTTGCCACGTCCACTTTTACTGCTACCTACCTCATCCCTCTTATCTTTCACCAACGGATACAGATAATCATACATTTATTTATCTATATTATATATCTCCATATCAAATTGTTTCTCAAAATATATCATTCTCTTTAATCTTTATTATATTTTGAGATTCAGATCACTCAGATAACTTTTACATATACTACTTTTTTCTTATTTACTAGTATTCCTTGTTTAATAAATGAAATCTCAGAAAAAATCAACATTTATCATTGTTTGTTCTATTTTTATCTGGATATCTTTTTCTTTTTTTTTTGACAAGCTTTTATGTGGATATCTATTTATTACTTATATGCTACCACAAAATATTTATTAATATTTTTAGGCTTAATTATATAAATGGTCACTCAACTTATTTGTTGTTTTCGATATGGTCCCTTATTTCTAAAAAATTTCATTTTGGTCCTTCAAATATGCTCCGTAAGTCATTTTAATTCATTTCAGTTAACTTCAACCCCAAATGTCTTAGGTGGACCAACCTTGTAGGTGGTCCACCGTAGACCTTATTAATTTTTTAATTTCATCTTTTTGATCTTTTTTTCAAAAAAGGAACGGCTAGATCATTTAAGTATATCGTATGTTACAATGAACCATCAACACGTAACTTTTTCTCCTTTTCTTCCTTCTAGAGCTGTCAAAACGGGCCGGCCCGTTTAGCCCGAATAAATATAGGGCTTGGGCCTAAAATATTGAGCCCGAATTTTAATAGGGTTTTTTAGCCCGGCCCTTAAAAGCCCGGTACCCGTTAGGGCTAGCCCGAATGGGCCGCGGGTAGCCCGTTAGCCCGCATAACAAAACAAAAATTCTATAAATTATATATATTTTTCAAATAATTATTTACTTAGTTGATTATCAAAGTAAAAAACAAAAGTGAAAATTCAATGAATTAACGCAAATATAAAATTATATTTATTCATTTCGTTATTTATAGTTTTAAAGATCGAATATATAAATATCTATAACCATAACATATCTAATTTATTTAAAATCATTTTTCTCGTCGTTTTAGTTTACGACGTTTGTACAAAAATGTTTACAATTTACTTTTGTGCTAGACATTATTTAAACATATTAAAAATGTTATTTATAAAAAAATTATAGTAGTGTTTTATAGTATTTTTTTAAAATAAAAAAATATATAATTTTTAATACGGGCCGACCCGTTTAGCCCGCGGCCCGTGTAGGGCCGGGCTCGGGTAGTATATTTCAAGCCCGTTTTGTCAACCGGACTTTTTGGCCCGGCCCGCTAAAGCCCGAAGTCCGCTAGGCCGCCCGTTTTGACAGCTCTACTTCCTTCCACCCTCATTTCTTCATCATTTTAATTTTTTTCTTGCGTCCCTCTTCTTCTTCTTCCTTTTTCACCACCAACTTCCAGCCACCATAACTCCTCCATGCGGCCTCCTTTGAAAACCCCACAACCACCAACAAATTCATCTCTTCTCCCTCTTCAATAACCACTAATTTATTTTTAGATTGGTGAGAGTTTGAAAAACTCCAATCACCACTTTCACTCTCAATTTTCGGCCACCATGAGACTCTTTTTGAGAAATAAAAGTGACAATATTCTTTTTCATGATGACCTCTACCAAACCTCTCAATTTATTTCATGATCTGGGTACTTTCACCGGAGACCACCGTGCCGGAAGCTGCTGCAGCCGCGCCGGAAAACTCGAGGTCGGAGCCCAGAAATAACAACAACAATAACTCGATTTTAGAGCCTAGAAATTCGAATTCAAATTCGAATTTCGAATTTGTGTTGTTGGAATTCATTATTCCCTTCATTCTGAAATTCACTTAGTGATGTTGTGTTAATAATGTTGTTTTGAAATTCAGTTTGTATTGATTGTTGTTCAGGTAAAAGAAAGGGAAACAGAAATCCAAGGCTGGCTATGTCATTTTCTTTCATTTGTAGCAAAGCTAAACAATTTTGATTCATAAAAGTTTTCATTAAAATTCTAATTTCACATAAGCATTTAGTTGGATTTTGATTTTGAGCATGTGTTTGTAGATGCATATGTATAAATATGTATGTTTCTTATTCTGCAGTTGATTTTGATTTTGATTTCACATAAATCAGCCACTAAAATTTATGTTTCTTATTCTGCAGTTGAAATTTTTTTAAGTCGAAATATTCTCCATAAAGTTACTTTCTTGTTGTGTTTGATTTGAAGAGATGTGTTTTTCGAGTTTGAAGATGAAGAAATTGGAAATGATTTTTTCACATTAATTAATGGGTTTTAAAATGGAGTTGAAAAGATTAATTTTTAGGTTGATGAATTTCTGAAAAATTTGCTGAGATTGTTTGTGGTGATGATGATTTTGTTGATGAATTTCAGAATTTCTGGTTTTGTTGTTGTTGTTATTGATGAATTTCTAGATTGAAGGATTGTTGTTGTTGATGAAGATGAAGAAGAACATGAGGGGGAAGATGAAGAAGAACAAAAAAATTTGGTGTTGGTGGTTCACCGTTACATACAATGGTCTTGCAATCTAATGGCTGAAATCATATTTAAGATATTAGACATTAAAAAACTAACGGAGTGGACCAACTAACTAACAGAGGTGTACATGAGGGACCAAAATGGAAAAGTTTAGAATTAAGGGACCATATCGAAAACAACAAATAAGTTGAGGGACCATTTATGTAATTAAGCCATATTTTTAATGAACTCAATTATAAGAAAGCAAATTACATTTTTGACCTTTAATTTTCTTAATTTCATGTAAAAAGAAAATTTGTGTCAGATTAAAAATTTATTACTAAGAATGTGACCTTGAGAATCTACAACTCTCATGTTTGTTTCAAGTTTTAACAATTTTTTTTTTAACAAACTAAAATGATATATTAATAACAATAATGGATTGCCTTGTACAAGGTGTGCAAAAGGAGAACCACCCAAGAGTATTTACACGGAGAAGGTGCTAACAAGTAAAGGCACCATTCAAAACAGACAAAAGAACATTACAAGTGTACACCCATGCAAGGGATTGGATGTTTCCACCAGTCATGATAACTGTAGTTAAAAGTTGCATGTTTTGGTCCCCATGAGCTTAGCTCATTTGGTAAAGGATAATGCACAATATGTGCATGGGCCGAGGTTCGAACCCCGGACACCCCACTCATCTTTAAGGTGAATTTCTCTAGCCACTAGGCTACTTGACCAAAAAAAAAATTGCATGTTTTGCTTTCAACCATAAAAAAGAATAGAGCTTCACCTTCTCAAGCATACAAGCAGAAGAATAAACCGCATTTTGAAAAACACAGTTGTTCCTCTCCTTCCATATCATCCAAGCAGAAGCAAACCAAATAATTCTAAGAAATAAATGAGTTACTCTAGGCAGCCCTGTCATGTTGGTGAACTGAAAATATTGATGACGAAGGTCGCTAGGCATCATCGAAGATATACCCAGCCACTGCCACACCTGATACCAAAGAGAACTGAAAATGTTGCAATCCAAAAACAAATGGTTAGTCGTTTCCTGATGGCCACAACCTGAAGCACAAACCGCGTTTTCTGGTTGAATCACACGTCTGTGCACCAAGTTGTCTGTAGTAGGCAAGCGGTTCCGAAAGAGGCGCCACGCAAACAAGGACACCTTGGAGGGGAGATGCTTGTGCCAAACATCTACAACAAGACTTCTATTCAACGGTTCGCCTGTAGTAGTGATAAATGTGTAGACACCCTTTACAGTATATCCGTGTTGGTGTAAGCCCTAGAGACCAATAGTTTATGTTAAATCTATCTTATGTATTATGACTTTTATTATTGAATAATATATGACACTCTTTATTATATTTAGATAATGTTAATAAAGTCCTTAGAATAGATAGTTCGTGTAATAATATATTAAGTATGACTTAATCATGAGATTACATTATCTTATAGAACGCTATTCTTAAATGTATCCGTAGTCAAAGCTTTAATATGAATAAAGGATAATAATAAAGCGTCGAGACTATTATGTATGTAGACTGATGACCGCATCTCATGGGTCATAGATATGAGATATTAAGTCTATACATAGATATAAATATTAGAAGTAATATTTATATTGGATTGACCCACTGTGAGAATACTACATAGTAAGTTATGAAATTGTCATAAGATATTCTCACAATGATAATAATGTATATTGCTCTTAGACCTGAAACCACTATGATCTCTAGATGTGGACTCAAGTGCTTTGTTGCCATTCTAACGTTGTCTGTAAAAGGATAACAATAACGTTGGTTGATGGGTACTTGATGAATCATGCTGAGGGGCATGAGTGTTCTAGATGGGATTTGTCCCTCCTCATAAACAGGAGATATATCTTTAGGCCTCTTGATGAAATATGACTATAAATATGCATGGTCATGCCGAACTAAGTCAATATAAGATATTGGACTTATTCGTTAAATAGTATATTTCGGAATCAAGATAAATAAACATTGATCTATACAAGGGTGACACTATCTATGCCTTGAGATCAATGAAGATATTGAGACAAAGGAGTAATTATACACATATGTGTTATCATGAAAGGTTTCGTCAGATCACTTGACATTCTTGTCACTTGGGTAGCAATGATGTGTTGCTAGATACCGCTCATTGTTTATGGTATTAGATATTAGATTTAATATCATTGCCAACGTGACTAGAACCTAAAGGGTCACACACAAAGAACAGTCAAAAGAGAGATGTATAAGTACGACTTATATAAAGGGTGCGCTTAGTAAATAATGCTAATGATTTAGCAAAATTTGCTAAACTCGTATTGGGCTTAGTGAAGTCAAAAACGAGTTTGACTTGCAAAGCACATAAGGAGTTCTATAAAAAGAAACCTAGTGCAATAGTTTGCGGTTACGTTTTTTTCTTGCAGAAACCCTAGTTCTCTGACTTCCGTCTTCTTGGCTAGCACCGAGATTTTGGAGGAGCACTGTTCGTGTGGACTCAATAGAGGCTCTGTTGCTTGCTTGGCTGTGATCGAGATTCCAGTTCGCAGATTCCACCGATCGTTTTCAGACTATTCATTCTAAAGGTAACAATCGAATCACTGGTTCAAGTTCCAATTCGTAATGATCCAAGGAAAGTAAATCGAAATTTTATTCCGCTGCTTATTCTGTTTATGTCGATTTACCTTCAATCCGCTAGAGGTATCCAGCAACCATCTCCAAGTATCGTTAACTTCATCCTGCAAAACAATGTTATGAAGTATAATTGAACACTCCTTCACACTCTCCTCCTCCCAAGCCAACAGACGGCGACGCCACACCCAAGCCTCTCCACCTTCCCCCCATCCTAACCTCCACATCTCTTCCACCTTACACTCCTTATTGACCGCCAAATCGAAAAGGCGGGAAAATCTGACTTTCAAAGGCATTTCCCCCACCCACATATCATACCAAAACAAAGTATCTCTACCGTCACCAAGAACCCGCCGAGTATTATATGATCATTTATCACGTTGTTAATTCAATTTTCTAAAAATCATCTTGTAATGTCCGTAATTTAAAGAAGAAAAGTAAATCATCCCCTCCCTTCCCCTCCTAAACCCTCAATCCAAACACATCATTGGGCCAACCAAATTCCATCTAGCCAATGAATGATAGGAAGAGATAAAACAATGTGTTGAATGAGTGTTTCAAAGCTAGGGTGTACATTTATAATCACCCTTATATTATACTCTATGGTATGGTGTTTTTTTTTTTAAAGGAATTGTCTGGTATTTTTTTTATCAAGAAGAAATGATAAAAACAAAACCAAACTACAATCTTAAGCAAACAACTCCAAGAGCATCATCCAGAAGGGAACGATGCAGTTGAGGGGGGCAAAAAATCCAAGACTTTAAAGCATCCAAATAAGAAGCACCATGCTTAGCAAGCCAATCCGCACACTCGTTACCTTGACGGAGGGTATGATGAAAATGAACAATCCAATCTAGATGTTGGACAATCTGACTAATCAGAGGAGCATGAGGATGATGAGATTCGACATCCGACATGATTAAATCAATAGCCATCCTGGAATCTGATTCAAGAATAATGTTCATGTGGCCCGCATCATACGCAATACGAAGGCCGTGCAAAAATGGCATACAATTCAGCTGCCAAGCAGGAAGTAATACCACAAAATCCAGAAAAACCCAGCAACCAGTCACCATTATTGTTTCTAATAAGACCTCCAAAACCTGATCTCCCAGGATTTGAAAGAGAACTACCGTCAACATTAACTTTGATAATATTATCCAAATGAGGAATCCATTTAACCTGTCTAATGGCCTTCCAAACACAAGAAGAACCCTGATAATATGTTGCCTCTAAAATAGAGATACCATGAAGATATTTAGAAGAAAGAAGGTTCACCCAAAGCTTATCCGGATTATGGAGCAAATCCCAAATATGTTTGCCCAGAATAGATATATTTGAAGCACGAGCTGTCCGAATTCCAAGACCCCCTCTAGACTTAGGTTGTGTAATCATCTTCCAATTCACCCAATGACTATGCTTCCTTCCCCAAATAAATTATCTGATAGAAGCATCTATTTGGTTACACACCTCTCCAGGAATCCATAAATTTTGCATAGATTAGGTAGGAAGAGCAGAGACCACAGATTGGGCCAATGTCACCCTCCCTGCTCGGCCAAGGAGTTTTGTCTTCCAACCATCCAATCTGCTATTGACTCGATCCATGATATAAGCAAAGTCAGCATTTTTTATCCTACCAGATAACATAGGGGAACCAAGGTACTTGCCTAATTGCGTATGATGAGTAAAATGAACGATAGAAGAAAATTTATTCACTTTGCTTCTAGAGATATTAGCATAAGATATGAATCTAGATTTTTGAATATTAACTTTTAACCCAGAAGCATGACAAAAACTCTTTAAGACCTCTTTCACTATTCTAGCTTGAGAGGATTTAGCTTGATTAAACAAAAGACAATCATCTGCAAAGGACCATTATTGGAGATTTTGATCGGATGCCATTCATTAGATTGAACCTTCTCCTGAATTAACATAGAAATTTTTTCCGTGCAAAGGACAAAAAGATAAGGAGACATAGGATCCCCTTGCCTTAAGCCTCTTTGAGGAATAAAACTCTCTAGTTTTTCATTGTTCCACTTCAAAGATAAAGTAGAAGAGGTTATACAGTTCATAATAAGAGTAATAATGAAAGTAGGGAAACCAAAATCATGTAAAGTAATACGAAGGAAATTCCAATCTACTCTATCATAAGCTTTTTCAAAATCAATTTTGAACAAAAGTTAACCTTTTTTCCCTTTCTTCTTATTCATGCTATGAACTATTTCCTCTGCGATAATAGCATTATCAGCTCTAATATCAGTTGAAAAAAAAAAAAATATATTGTTGTTATTCCTTCAAAAATAATGCAATAAATGTTTTCTATAAAAAACTTTTTACAGTTATATTCTTAGTATTACTCCTAGAATATAAAAAAGAACATTTAGTTTATCACTAAACATGAGCCATGAGGTGTAAAAGAGTGTAGAAAAGAGAGATCTAAAAAGAAAGATGGAGAAACATGACAGTAGTAAGTAGTAGATTCTGTATAACTTCTTTTGAGAGGGAGATTTTTATAACTTCGTTAGTTGAAATGTTGAATGAACAATAGGAATGTGAATGCAAAGAAGGAATTTTATTTGAAGAAACATAAATACATAAATAAATGCTTTTCAATACCAATGTAGTAGTACATGAAAAACTTGTTAACTTTTGGGCATATAAAATGTTTTTTTATTGCTTTTATTTTCCTTCTCATAAGAATATAATATAATCCGATCGTAAAATGTTAGTGTATGTTTGGTTTCATTTTTAAAGGTGCCGTCCAAAATCAAACCATAATTTGTGCCTATTGACTCCAAATGTTATTTTTATACTCAAATTTATTGTTGAATCAATTCTCGCCAGAGAACCGCTTAATCTTATCGGAAAACAAATCTAAAAATTAGGCGACAGTACATAGAGAAAATCAAAATAGTGCAGGAATAAGGGAGTGCATACTGAGACCTTCATCGGGTGCAAGTGCAATATCCCTGCTCTGAAGTGAACAGTAGGTAATGATTTATAATCAAGCAACTAGCTTGAGGGGTATATGTTGGAAAATTGAACCTATAATTCAGCTTGGAGTTTCCTATCTGTTTGAGGTGCCGTCCCCCTGGGTGGGTTATGATGTTTTTGGATTTCCAAACAGTTGTATTTGGATTTCCAAATTCTATTATCTGCTGAAGTTGTTATTAGGTTGAGTCACGATCAGGTCGCTCTCTTTAAGACGTTTCGTGACACTGTCAAAAATTATGCAAGGCAGACTATCAACCACGCCGCCTCCAGGATAAAACAAGTCCAGCTACAACTGTGCGGTTAACTACTGCACTGTAGAAAACTGTTCGAGAATTGCACCCTCAAATATGGTACTAAGACCACTCTTTGATACTTAAACCACCTTAATATGGCATTGTTATCACTCTGTTATGGTGTTGAGACCACTCAAATATGGTGTTGTCACCATTCTAACTTTAATTTCTCCAAAACATCAATATGACACTACGACCACTCAAATATGGTGATACCACAATTTCTCCTCAAATAGAAAAATATTGAAATACTTTTTATATATACTGTTAAGATCATTCTTAATTCCGACGGGACATTGTTATTCCAAATATGGATTATGATCTTAAAAGTACTCTTTATTCTGAAGGGACATATATTATCGAAGGTACATTAAACCGAAAAGGGACTATGGTCTTAAGAACACTCTTAATTCCGAAGGGACATAAAAAGGAGATGAAGAGAACAACTCAATGAAACTCTTTGGTGTATTTTTTAAATTGAGTGGAGTCCTCTATTTATATAGAGATTCTGTAACTGTTTTAACAAAAATTGCGACAACAGTTACTCTAATGGATAAGATTAAAATGAAGTTTATCAATTAATCAGTTCAACAACACTTGTGGATATGATCAAAAGAAATAAATCCACAAAAGCGGAGGAAACAAACTATTGGATTTGAATGAAGGAAATATAAGAAATTTAATTAAATTCTTATCACAACCACCATAAGTTAAATTTATGGGAAATGATATTCTCGAATAAAAATAATAATTAATATAATTTTTATCATTATCAAATATTTAAAATTAAATACTGCAATTTAAACACTACTAATGTGTGTTCTATTTTGTGTGGGACCCCCACACTTTATTTTTTCAATTCACACAGCATTAGATCAAATATAATTACTTGGTGTTTAATCTTCCAACATCACACCAATGTTCCAACAGGTTATGATGATATATATATATATTCACATTCAAATTAACAATGCTAAACAGCTCCAGTAGCATACAATACTGTCCCCGACAAATACATGGCTTATTCTAGCAACTGATGGAATTTTCTTTTTTGGTACAATGTAGCGGTTAGCAGCTGCTAGAAGAAACCTCTACAAATATAGAACACGACCAATTATAGTAATGGCACAGGAATATGGTGATTTCATGTGACGGAAAATGATATACAAAAGATTTCAACCAAACTCTTAGCGCCGAGCATGTTATAAAAGCCAGCCTGAGTACATGTAACAAACAATTTGTCCCACTAAATACATCACAGCTCACGCCAGGTACATAACCCGCCGAATCTAGCAACTTTGCTAAACTAACATAAGCTATCCCCTAAAGCATTCATTACTCTTTAGTAACCCACCTATGTCCCCTAACCTGATAGCCCCCATAGGTTTGATCACTACTGCTTTCTCCACCACTCTCTCCACTCGTATATCCAGATTTCCGACGGTGCTTCTTTCCCCTCGACATCCCACTATCGCTGACACTCCCATTCAAGAGGGGATCATCGATTCCCCGAATCACCCTCCTTGCAGGTGACGATGACACGATGCAACTGTCGTCCTTGATTCTTCTTTTATCTTTGTCATGCTTTTTAATGTTTTGAGATATCCGATATAGTTTTTCATTGAATCTAGTTATCCCCTTTTCCACAGGCTCCACTGCTTGATGGACCGTGAACTTCACATCTTTCACAATCTGAATGATACAAAAAAGAGTAGAAGATAAAAATTAAGAGGATTTGAGATTAATATGAAATGCAAAGAAGCTGATATGTATATTACTAATAAAGATAATTCTGGACAGTTTTCTTTATAGTTGTCTTGAAGGTTCCCCGTAAGTACTTATGTTGTGGTCATGTTCAGAAAATAAACTGATTGTGGGTATGAGGCAATCACCGTAAGTGAACATGTAAAAAAACATATATAAAAACTTCAGATAACTTCACCACACAATATGTTTCCATTATTCTTAAACAAACTAATATAAGATCTCATCACCTTGTATCAAACATCATTCTATTCCCACAAATATTTTCTTTTTAAAAAAATATATTAATGCAAACATATTTAGTGTGCCCATCAGGAAATGATTCATGCAAGCATGTTTGAATAACAGTATAGATACTGTATCATATTTAACAACTTTTCATTATCTTTTCCCACAGAAAAATACGCTTGTACTTCAACAGTTTGAAAACATTAAAGTAAAATATTCTCTATGACGCAATAACTTCTATAGTTGAGTAGAATGTTTGACCTAATCCCCTTACAATGGTTTAAAAAAAGACAGTTTGTTTCATTTCTGAGTAACTGCGAATTAGTCCCTTTATGACAAGTTCGTAAATTCTTCAGAGGGTTTAAATTTTCATAAAATGACAGAACAATATAATTTCCTAACCTTTACTAGGAACAACATTTTACTGAATTATTGTTAGCACAACATGCCAGAAAATAAAAAATAAGAATAAAACTATGTAATATTATAGCAATTAATAAAACTTACATATCCACCACCCCCAATAACAACATCACGAACACTCTCTCTAATTGTCATCCCACTCTTGGCATCAACGTCAGGTGCAGGAAGACGCAATTTTGTTGGTCTCTCGCTGTCTCTAATCTCATCAGGATCAAGAGGACAATCAGCAGAGTAATCTCCCAGAACTGAAACACTGCCGGGAAGGCGGTCTCCCATTAGCTCATAAGGCTTTGCTGGAAATACATACAGGTGAACTATGGAAGCAATGCCCATCTGTGCTGGATAAATACATACTACTGTTAAACTTTATTCTTCCTCTTATCTAAAGCAGTCATAAAAATCTTAAACATGAAGACAAGAAGGAAAGAACGTTTTACTTGTGTCCAGTTCGAGTACAAGTTCCAGAAACAGTATACAGAAACCTAAGAGACGAAGTGCTGACAATCATATACTCATCCCGTGGCATTGGGTTGCTTTGCTTGATTATAGTAAGATCAATCAAGTTATCAATCACTTGACATAGGTATTTATAAGTTGGAGCTTACAGATTATACCTCTTTCCATGAAAAACAAACAACCACCAAAGTCTTTTTTCACTAGGTGGGTCAACTAAATGGATCAAACGACTCATTCATGTCCAATCATGAATTAGGTTTAGTGATAGACTATTTAAATCTAAATCTCTTTTAATGGATTGAACTATATTTTTCCTTGGTCTCTAAAGCATCCACAATGGTAGTAAACTAACTAGGGTCTTTAAATGGGTCCCACATGTACATGTCATTTATTTATAATTTTTTTTTTAAAAAAGTATCTATTAAAGACTCAATGACTCCAATGGTACTAAATCCATTAATATATACTTTAACATATGCATTTAGAAAATAAATAAAAATAAATTGAAAAGAAAACGTATCACATGAAGCACTCTCTCTCTCTCCAACAAGTGCTTCTACAAGTCTTGCACATACATACTCAATCCAAAATGAGAATCCACCATCTTTTCTTCAATGAAGCACTCTAACTTACTCTCTAATGATTCTATTCCAAATCTTATCTTTAGATTATTTATTATCACTAGTGTGAAGACATGCACATCAATGCCGTCTCCCTCACTTATTTCTCGATCTCTCACTTTTCTCCCTCACTTCTTTTCTCTTTTTGTTTTTTCTCTTTCCCTCTTCTCTTTTTCTTCTCTCTCTCTGGAGAGTATGGCTATGACTATGACTAACCGCTCAATGTAGTTGACGTTCCTCTTTCAAGTTCCAAGTGGTAACTACCGGAAATTCCAAAATTGCAAGTTGTTATTTAAAAAAAAAAAAAAAAAAACTAGTTATTTGATTGGGAAAAGAATGACAATTGTATATAAAATAGTTTAAATGAAGGTTAAACTGAAAGAAAAATGACCACACCAAAACTTCGTATTGCCTTTAAGTCTATGTATAGTTTATTATTAGTCTTGTTGCTATTACTACTGCTGCTGCTGCTATAATAGGGTGTATTTGTTTCAAGTTATTTTTGTAGATACCTGGGAATAAAATGATAGGAATATGCATTCTCATGTTTGTTACAAGTTTGTTAAATTTTATTCATGGCCCGTGGGTATAAAAGATTCCTAGGAAAAGAAAAGGTAGGAAAAAAGATCCCATGAAGATGGAAATAAGTTCATGTGTAACTACCTAATGACTTCCCAGTTATAATGGTTCCCATGAATATTATAAATATAACCAAACATCTTTTTTAGAAGACACGTAGGAATAAAACTCCCATCTTTATATTCCCGGGAAAGTTATTCACAAGAATAAATCTAGTAAACTTGAAACAAACACCCCAATACAATCACCAAGCTTTAGAATGATATGATATGATTGTTTTTCGCAAACCTAGTTCAGTGAAAAACAATCGTATAATTTTAAAGATTGGTGACAATATAATAATATAATATAATGATATGTGTGGCATAGATCTATGGACAGACTAATTGGTAACAAGTTGACTCAAATCATCTAGACAAGTTCACAAGCTCAAATCGCACAATTCACTCGACATAAAGAATCCATTTGGCAGATCAAGTTCACTAAACAAGGCACTGCATTCCAGACCAGGGAGGAGCAGGGCCTTCGAGTCAGTCATGGTTGTATAAAAGTTTCCTCACAACAGTAAGCAGCAAGGCACATTGAACATAAATACTAAAGCAAATGCTTGGGAAAGCAAGCTTAACTCAAGTGAGGGACATCTACCTCAATGCAAATGATGAAATCTTGGACACTTGACTTAAACTGCAAGCCTTGTGCTATGGGACTTTTGAACAAACCAAACGTATATAGGAGAGCAATTGCCACACCTTGCCACCAAGTGAGAAACACAATTGATTTAAATGTCAAAAATTTAGCCAATGGCTTTATATGAGCCAATTCATCCTTTGTAACAGTATAAAACTGAACGAGGCAGTATAATGCCCACGACTGACTGAAATTCAGAACCACTGCCACATAAGGATACCTGCAAATGTAGCAAATAGCTCAAGCAGTCAGAAATATCTAAAGTAGCTTTACCTGGCATAGAAGAGCATAATAAGGCAAACTTTAATATGAAGATACCAAACATTTGAACATGGAATTTCAACTACCAAATCCCGAATTATCATATAATCAATTCAACACTACTTTATGCAAGTAATTCAAAATAAAGTAAGTAACAAGCAGAAGCAGACATAACCAATGCCATCACTTAAAGAGAGATGCTAAATACCAAAACACAACATCCTAATAATTCTCCTAATTTCTCAAGGAGTAAAGAAAGACAGAAAAGGGATATGCATTTAATGCTTCTGAGAGTTTCAAAACTTCCTTTTACGACTTTTTTCTCCTTAAATAATTAGGAGGAATACAAAGCTAACATTTTAAGAAGATTTAGCATTCTCTAGTTTATTATATTTGAGCGCAAAATGTTTTTTCTCCAACAAGGAGGGGAAGAAGCAGCAATAAAGCTGAAATTTCACAAGAAAGCACCAATTACTGCATTATCAAACAATAGAGTATCACACTTCACAATCAAGTAGGAGGCACATCTAAGATATGGAGGCCAAGGAGTTAGGTGTGAGCATGTGTTGCTAGCCAATCTGCAACTGGATTGGCTTTCCTCGCCCCACATATAATCTTGAGTCTTGACATTCCAAGGCTTTATGCTGGCAAAGAAATCATGTTTTACAAAAGCTAAATTACTAACTATCTTTAAGCTGACATTCTTAACTACTCTTTGTGCAGCACGACCAAAAGGGGAAAATAGTCTAATGAGCTACTTCAAAAATCAACATGAAAACCTTCCCGAGATTGTGTGCCTTCTTCCTATTTTTCCCTCCCTATTTTTCCTGTCTGATAATCCTGTATTGCTCGTTTACATGAAACATGAGTAGTTAAATAATTGTGATGTTTGGATAGGTGGAATAGGATGGAATGATTTCCCACTGTTTGGATATTAAAAAAAAAAAGGATATAATGAAATGGAAGGTAATAAAAAGAAATAGTTGTGTTGAAAATTGCTTACCCGCATCCTAATTTAAATTCTCCTTCACAGTAGACGCCAAAGGCTTCAAGGATAACGGCCAAAATAGCAGTGAAAGATTTGATGATCATCTGTATGAGTTGCAGGAAAGATTTAAAGGAAAGAAAGAAAGAAAAAAAGGAAAAGGATGAAAAGAGATAGATGGAGAGAATACGTACATATTGAACAATACCAAATTTGACAATTTGGTAAAAGCGGGGACCAAGTATCCAGGGTTTAAGGAAGTATTTGATGGGAAAGGGATGTTTTACAATGCCCGGAGAGTGAGAAGAATGGTAGTGCCGAAGAAGAGGAGTTTTAAAAGTAGCACGACCTTCTTTTTCCATAAAGTCAAGAGTCCTGTCTTCGCCGCCGAGGCAGGCAACAAGGTATCTTCCAAAGCAATACATGGCAAATGATTCGTAGCAATCCCTGAGTATCGCACAATCAACACTAATGGATGGATTGACCAAAGATACAAACTGGAAATGATGAAAGTGAGTGAGTGAGGATTGAATTGAAAATAATAAATTCACATATATATATATATATATATATAGAGAGAGAGAGAGAGAGAGAGAGCTTACAGATTCAATAGAGTAACAGGGAACCATAAGAATAACTCCAATCAAAAACTTCTGCTCCTCGGGATTCTTGTAAGAGGAAAGATGCTCCAAAAGAAGATAGAGAGAGAGAGTAACAGTGGTGAGGAGAAAGGCAGCTCCGATTACAGTTGCCCATACAGGAGGCGAGTAAACCAATTCCGTCATATTCTATTCTTCTTCTATTTGAACATTATACTTATTATTCCAAAATTCACCTCGTCACCTGTTTGAACATGTTAGTTAGTGATATCAAAATCGCAATCAGAATCAGAATCGGGAGTCAACATATACTTACCTTAACAGAGATTGATTGATATTGGATGAAATGATAGATATGAACGATCCGCGACACCAAAAAAAGGAAGAAGAAGAAGAAGGATAAGGGAATTAATCGAGGAAAAGAAGAAGCAGTTACTTATTAGGTCAACCTTATCCTCCGTCGTCGTCAACTCTTCCTTTCCTTTTCGCAACCCACCTCCGTCTACTCTCCGACCTCCTCTTCTGTCATTATTCTTTTTCGGCACAATTAAAAACAATGTTTTTTTTTTAATCGTATGATCTAAGAAGGGACTAATTAACACGTCAAATCTCACCATTTATTTGTAGGACATTGTCTTGTTTAAAGGCAGATCATAGCGTTTTGGATAGGCATAGCAACAAAAACTTATATCCTTGGTTATCCGTCCGAACCAAACTCAATTTGATGGGTTTTTCTCGACTGAGTTTGGGTATGGATTTAGGTTTTCCCCAATTTAAAAACACGGGTATGGGACAGGTAATGGCGTGTTATTAAAACTACCATCGATATTTGGAGGAGCAACTAAATCAATCGCTTTAACAAATGTTAAAATAAACATATTGTTGAATAATGCATTACAACATTTCTCTAGGGGTTGCAAAAAAACTTCTATTTTTCATTAAAAAAAATTATTAAATGTGCGGACGGGGATGGGGCAGGATACCCGAACCCGTCGAGGATGGAGATGGGGTTCAACTTCTCATCCCCGTTGGATATGGGTAGGGTAACGGGTAAGTATATGAGAATCGGATATGGGGACGAGGAATGTAAAACCCGTATCCACCTCGCCCCATTGCCATGTCTTTTGTATCCTTAAAATTTCTTTGGTTACCCTATTGCATCTTAAATTGACCAAAATATCCTTAATTCTTTCATAAATTTTCAATTGAATTTTATATTTCCCCAATTTCTTCATCTCTTCCTCTTATTTTCTTCTTCATTCATCTCTCTTTCTATAATTTTGTCATTACAACTCTTATGTCTTATCAAAAATTAAAATTGTGGATGTATCTGGAGAGTGGGAACCGCCCATTTCATCAACATTTGGGAAGATAATTGGCTTCATCTTCAGAATTGCTAGAGAGTGTGGTCTCCAAAGCCACCAAATACTGAACTTTCCTAAGGCTTTGTTTGGGAGTTTGGAGGGGAGGGTTTTGGAAAAAAGGAATGAGCAAGTGGAAGAAATAGAGGACATTGGGAGGAGAGGACTTTGGAGGTTAATTTTTTACTCATAATAAAAAATCCCCCTCATTTGGAGGAACTCAAAAATTGTATTAGGGGATGGTTTTGGGGGGTTATGGAAGGTTTATATGTTTTTTTCAAATTCAATCTATGTTGTTATAATATTCTTAAAATTAAAAGTATATTAATCATAAGTATTAGTTTATCATTATCTAAAAAAACCGTTCATTCAAAAAAATTGAATTTTTTGTGCATTTTTCTATGTATTTTCAACCCCCCGGAGCCCTCCCCTCCCTTCCCCTCCAAACTCCCAAACAAAGCCTAGGTGTCTTAACTTATTCGTCCATCTTTGCTCCATTTAAGAATGCTTCATTTATCCCTTTTCACTTTATTGATGTGTGACATATGGCAAGTATACAATCAAGGGTTGAGATTGCAAGATTTAACATAAGCACTTTTCAATGAAAATTGAAAATAAAACACGTTTTTTTTCCTCTTCTTATTCATAAACCCAGGCTCCAATTCTTCTTCATCTCACCACCATGGTTACACCGGCGCCACCACCACCGCCGTTCATCGCCCTCCACTGTTGAGATCTCCCCTTTCTTCTCCTTCTTCTGCTTCCTCTCACCACCATGGTTACATCGGCGCCATTGTAACAGCCCGATTTTCGTTGGATTTTTTTAAATTATTTTTATTATGTGTTTATATGTGCTTATGTGTGAGCATTCATCATTGGGTGCATTTTCATGGGTTTCTGTGTTAGAAGGGTAATTTAGTCATTTTGGACTTAAGGGTATTTTGGTCATTTCGCGAGTATGGAAAATTAATAGATTGGTTAGAATTATTTTAGTGGTTTAGTGAAAACCGTTATTTTACTAAGTTACTAGAGTAGTGATTAGTATTTTACCGTTGGTGATATTTTACCGTTAAGTAACCGTTAATAGTATTTTATCGTTGTGAGTGTAGAAACATTTTAGAATTGAGTGGAAATGGGTTAAATCCATTAAGCCTTAGAGTTAGGCCCATTTAGGAGACTTACTATAAAAACCTTGTCTTAGAGGAAATTTCCTCACACTTTCATTTCATAAGATATTTTTGAGAGAGTTAGAGAGAGAAAGTGGGAGCAAGAGGAAAAAGGGTAGAAAGAAGAGGAACTTGAAGAATCAAGGATTGGAAGAGAGCTAGGAGCAAAATTGAAGCCTAGGCTAGGGAGATTAATCTAACTAAGGTAAGGGGGTTAGAATTCATCATAATCATTTATTGCAATTGTATGAATAAGTGCTTAATTGGGTGAATTGATTAATTGTTCATAAATGATGAAATTCGTGCTCTAATTATGATGACATGTTTGAATGTATGAAGTTATGGATAATTGAATTGTTGTTAGTGGAATTTCATGTTCAAAGTATGAGAAAATGATATATGATGAAAATATGCTCAACTGGTTGAATTATACTATGTTGTGGTTGAATTGTGATAAGTTTCATGATCAATTGATGTTGTTGATGCTAAGTGATGTTGTTGATGATAATTCATGACTTGGGTATGCATAATTCATGATTTTTTGTTGAGAAATGAGATGTTGTTGGTGGTTTGGTGAAAATTGGTGAATTGGTCCTAATGTCTATTATTTTCATGTTTGTTAAGTCTTTGTGAGTCATTTTAGTCATATTGACCTATAAACATTTTCTGGAAACACGTTTGGGCATCAAGGGATCAAAATTTGGGGTTTTGGGTGAAAAAGGGGTGGAACCCGTAACATTTTTCTGCAGATTTATGAATGGTCGCTTAAGCGAGCCATAAGCGACCAGGTAAGCGAGCAAAATTGAGCTCCCTGGAACTCGTTCGCTTAAGCGAACCAGGTGGTCACTTAAGCAAGCTGCCCTTTTCCAGCACTTTTTGATTTTTGATTCCGGGTCTTAGGGGGCCAATCTGAGCTTTGAAAAATGATTCTTCCAGTTTATTTAACATCTGTTTGGACTCCTAATTCAACTGGAACAAGTCTTGCTCATTCAAATTGGGATTTTTCATTTTGAGTTTGAAACTTGGAATTTTGGGAAATGTCGGATTTTGTCGAAACGAACTTTTGTGAACTAACTAAGGTTACAAGTTGGGTCTACAGTTCCTATAGACCTAGACAAAGCTTGTAATGTTGGTTGATTGTCTTAATCATGTCAAATTTGGATTTCGGGTGGGAATGTGAAAAATGTACACTTGGGTTTTCTCATACGGACTTAAGCTAAACTTTGAACTAATGTCTAATAGTTTATAAGTGGCTTAAGCTTATGATTTCACAATTGATTAAGATTATCTTGTGAACTTCAAACTTGAATAAGTTATTTATCTTGGATATTATCAATGTTAGCCGGTTGCTACTTAATACAAATTTCACCAATAATGATTCTTTTAGCCAATTGTCTTATAATCCTTCGTGACTAGCTTTATTTGTCTAAATGAAGGTGTGTGATGAATTATAGATGTTGGATATGATATTTATCATGAGCTGTTGTCTTTCCTCTTATTTGGAATATGAGAAATAATTGAACGGAGAAATTATATGATGTATGGGATGTTGACTCTTAATTGTTTATGATCGGAATGTTGTATGGATGTAACTTCTTAATAATGCGAATGTTGTGGAGATGATCAATATAATTGGAAAGATGTCCTTTATATTGTTGTGAAAATTGGAGGTGATTGCATTATTGAGTCCTTACTGTATGCATCATAGTCATGTTGAGTTTGTAGTTGTAAAATGGTTGAACTCTTTTACTTCGGAGATTATGTAAGGCGGGTGTGAAATCTTACATACGATGTTTTTGTTGCATTGAAGGTGACGACGACCTTGAGGTGATCTGGTACCACATGCATTTATGTGTCATGATTAGGGACATAACATTTGTTGCATAAGTCCTAATGATGGAATGATTGATATACTTATGGTTGTGAGTGATTGATTGTGATATATAAATTTGTTATCATGTATGAATATCATGACATACTTGTGATTGTGGGTGAATGGTTGTGATAATTTGGATTGTTATCATGTATTATTATTAAGGGTTAATACATGCTTTGATCCCTTAACTTATTTTCAAATTTCATTTTGGTCCCCTAACTATAAAGTGTCTCAATTTGATCCCTTATGTCTTTTGTTGTTACCTTTTTTGGTCTCATCCGTTACATTTTAACTGTTTGATCTATTTATCAAATAGAAACCGTTGGATCATGTAGGTTTATTGTTGCCTACGGTGAATGATTAACACCTGATTTTTTTGAAGCCAAAAAAATATAAAAAAATCATTTTCAAAATTGAAAAAATTTATTTTTTTACGAAATTTTTAAAAAAGGTCAGATTTATTTTTTTCCGAAAAAAAAAGGTTTTTTAAATTTTTTTCCTACAAAATACTGGAAAATATTTTAATTTTTAAAAATCTGGAAAAAAAATTTACAATTTTTTTAATTTTTGAAATATATAAAAAATTCTGGAAAAGATTTAAAATAATTCATATTTTTTCTATAAAATTCTGTATAATATATAAAAAAATTCAGATCTTTATAAAATATGAAGAAAAATAATTATTCCTGACCTATTTTTTTTATATTTCGTAAAAAATTATTTTTTTTCAAATTTTGAAAAATATATAAAAAGTTCAGGTTTTTATAAAATATGAAAAAAAAATTATTCCTGAATTTTGAAAAAGATTTAAAAAGTAATTATAATATTTTCCAGAATTTTGTAGAAAAAAATTTAAAAAACATTTTTTTTTGATTTTTTTTTTTTGATCTTTTTTAAAAATTTCGTAAAAAAATAAATTTTTTAAATTTTGAAAATGATTTTATAAATATTCTGAAAAAACATCTAGAATATTTTTTTCTTCATATTTTATAAAAAATATGATTTTTTTTATATATTTTTGGCTTTAAAAAAATCAGGTGTTAATCATTCACCGTAGGCTACAATAAACCTACATGATCCAACAGTTTCTATTTGATAAATAGATCAAACAGTTAAAATGTAACGGATGGGACCAAAAGAGGTAACGACAAAAGACATAAGGGACCAAATTGAGACACTTTATAGTTAGGGGACCAAAATGAAATTCGAAAATAAGTTAAGGGACCAAAGTATGTATTAAGCCTATTATTAACATTGATTAAGTATATGAAATTTGAATTGAATCATTCATGTTAACTGTTATGTGGATTATGATGATGTAATACTTACCCCTAGTGGTTTTAACCGCCTACCTGTCTGTATGGATGGGTAAACGCTGTGCAGGATTAGTGCTCTAGTGAGTTTGGTGGCTTGGTGGATATCGGGAGCTATCTCCGGTATCGGTTTAGTTGAGTCTAGGATGGCTCTGATCTAGGCGTCTGTTTGTTGTCTAGATTATTTGTTTGGATTATTTATTCATGTTGGAGATTTACCCATTGTTGGGATTTGGAGATTCATCTATGTTGATGTATTATTTGATTCATGACATGTATGCTTTGAAGTATTCTGGTTTATATCCGCTGTGACTGTTGAGATTTTTATACGTGCATGATGAATTTGAATTTTGTATGATGACTTAGCATCTATTTCTTGAATAAATGTATTATTCGCATGTTGTATTGCTTTAATAGAAATAGGGTGTTCCAGCCATCACCACCGTCGTTCATCGCCCTCCACCGCGGAGATCTCCCCCATCTTCTCCACCGCAGATTTAATTTACAAATAACTGTGATTCATTATGGTTCTGTGGTTTTGAAATTTAATTGATTTACAGGTTTTGAAATTTAATTGATTTACAAATAATTGATTTTGAAATTTTCAGTGGTTTCTTAATTCACTGCGGTTCTGCTTGCGACGGTGATACTAAATGACAGTGCCGACGAGAGTGATAGGGAGAGGCGGCAATGGTGCTGAGAGGAGAAAGGAGAGTAAACGTTCTGTTTCAGAGAAAGTGGGAGCGCGTGTGTTTTGTTGGAAAAACAATTGTTTTATTTTTCATTAAACAAGTGTTTATGATAGAGATTCTAATCCCAGCCCTTGTTTTTACATTTGCCACATGTCACACATCAATAAAGTGAAAAGGGATAAATGGAGCATTCTTAAATGAAGCAAAGATGGACTCCATAGCGTTTTGTATCCTTAAAATTTCTTTGGTTACCCTATTGCATCTTAAATTGACCAAAATATCCTTAATTCTTTCATAAATTTTCAATTGGATTTTATATTTCCCCAATTTCTTCATCTCTTCCTCTTATTTTCCTCTTCATTCATCTCTCTTTTCTATAATTTTGTCATTACAACTCTAATGTCTTATCAAAAATTAAAATCGTGGATGTATCTGGAGAGTGGGAACCGTCGATTTCATCAACATTTGGGAAGATAATTGCCTTCATCTTCAGAATGGCTACAAAGTGTGGTCTCCAAAGCCACCAAATACTGAACTTTCCTAAGGCTTTGTTTGGGAGTTTGGAGGGGAGGGTTTTGGAAAAAAAAATTAAAAGTATATTAATCATAAGTATTAGTTTATCATTCTCTAAAAAAACTGTTCATTCAAAAAATGTGAATTTTTTTGTTCATTTTTCTATATATTTCCAACCCATCAGAGCCCTCCCCTCCCTTCCCCTCCAAACTCCCAAACAAAGCCCAGGTGTCTTAACTTATTCATCATGATCTTGGAATTTAGAATGCACAGTTGATAAATGCAAATTTCTTGCCTTTGAAGCCATGCAAATCCTTCAACTCCCTTTGCCAACATCAGCACGTATGGATTCTCAAATTTAGGGCCCTAACAAAAAAGTTTTTTCTCGGTTAAAAATGCATATCATTTTCCATTAGGAAGTGGGAGGAATCTGATCTTTCTCAAAATTCTACTCGTAATTGAAACTCTGAGTGCTAGTCAAAGCCTTGGAACATTCACACCATCCCAAAACATATTCATCTTGCTTGGAGAATTTTTCATGATAGTCTCCCCAGAAAAAAGAAGTTGATCCATAAAGGAATGATAATTGACCCTTTTTGTTCTCGTTGTTGTAATGTTGATGAAGATTTGGACCATGTCTTTAAAGGGTGCGTATGGGCAAAAAAAGGTGTGGTTTCACTCTTCTTTGGGTGTTCGATTAGAGGATTCTCCCCTCTCTTTTATATCTTGGCTCGATCATGTCAGTTCTCATTCAACATTAGATGTCATCTCATATGTTGTTTCTTTATGTTATGGTATTAGGTTTGCTCGTAATAAATCATGTTTTGATGGGAAACAAATTCTTGCGGAGGATATTGTTCGTAAGGCTTGGACTGCAGTAGATGACTATAATTTAATGTTGAACACACTTGTAATATATGATAATCGGGAACCTTCCAATTCCCCCTTTTCTTAGAACCCCCCTCCTCCACATTATTATAAAGTTAACGTTGACGCTGCTGGTTCGATTAACAATATGTGGGGTATTGGTGTTGTTGTTAGAGATTCAGATGGAAATGTTATAGCAACAACTACACAGTCTGTTGAAACTCTTCAGAATCCTGATATTGGCGAGGCATTGAGTGTAAGGCTAGCGATTCAGTTTGCTCTAGATATGGGGTTTTTCTAGGTGATGTTTGAAGGTGACTCCCTAAATGTGGTTCGTCGTTTTCACAACCTTTCAAATAATCAATCTTACTTTGGTATGGTGCTTGTTGATTGTAATCGTCTTAGTTCCCGTCTTAGTGCGGGGTTTATTTGATTCAGATTGAAGGATTAGCTTTGAGCAAGTGCAGATCCAATCAATGACAATGACTTTAGCGTCGTCAACGTTGCAGATCCGGAGTCATGAGTATTCTGAAGACTTGAATATAGTCATATTTATATGCATAGATACTTTGCTGTTTTATGCTATTAACATAGATGATGTGACTTTGTTCACAGATTCATCCTTTTTGTTTTTAGCGAATTTGAATTTGCATTGTATCGATATACTCTGTCAATTTGAATGAATGAATATCGTTTACTTTTGTCAAAAAAAATAAAATACGACGGCTTATTTTTTTAGCTAAATTTGCTTTAACTTCCTTAGATACAATTTTCAAATACTAAAATTTCTAATGTATAAAATATATAAATTACTTTACACCCTATTGTCCTGGGACCTCGACCTTCGATTCTCAATTTTTGTGGTACTTTGACTCTCACTAAACAATATACGAGAATGATAATCAGTGCCCAAGTGTACTGGTTAAACATCTAAAAGAAGTAAGTTTTTATAAAAAGTTGTGTAATCATTACTTTATTAAAAGTAACATCTTATATTTCCAAGACAAAATTTTTATTTGTAGATTCTTTAGTCATTGCCCTGATGACACTAGTTAGCAAGATCCAATGATATAAGTCATAAAATTTAATTATTCAAGGTCCAAAAGAACTTGTTAAACATCAATTTGGTCCCTATCTTTGTAAGTGATTGTCAAATTAATCCATGACTCTATTAATATTTCAAAATAGTCCATGTCTTTGTTAAAATTTTCTCAATTAAATCCCTCATCATGTGAAAAAAAACATAGAAACATGAGTTTAATTAAGAAAATTTTGACAATATTTTCAAAGTAGTTTATGTCTTTGTTAAAATTTTCTTAATTAAACTCATGTTTCTATGTTTCTTTTACATTACGAGGGATTTAATTGAGAAACTTTTGAGAAAGACAGAGACTATTTTAAAATATTAAGAGAGTCAGAGACTGATTTGAGAATCACTTACAAAGACAAAGACCAATTTAGTGGTTTAATCAAGTTTATTATATGGAATGAAAATGTATTCTTGGGATTAACTTTCTTAGGAAAGTTAGAGTGGATTTTTATTGCTAGGAAAGATTGACAAAAGTGTTTGGTTGATGTTTTGAATTCCTGGGAATTCTTCTTTAAGACAGTTGTGTAATTTATTAAAATACCCTTACCATGTAAAACATATGTCTCCTCAAATTTCTCTATATTTTTAAGTTTTTAGCAAAATATCGAAGAATATCATAAACTAACGGGTTTGATAATTTTAATTTATCATACATATTACTTCAAAAAAAAAATTATTATACACCAATTCATCCATGAAAACGTACTGTTATTGATGCAATCATAATCACATGAGTTTTGTTGTTCTAATTGAATTAACCATCTTTGAGCATTTCAAGTGTTTAACTATGTAATCTATAGCAAAACCTGTGTAAAGGCAGGAAGAAAACGTGGCACATAAATAGGCAGAGACGTGGGGTGATGCAGTTACTTAAAGGGTAGAAATGAAATTTTGTGACATTTAATGGATGTTAACCGCTGGGAATAAGTGATTCCCATCCTTTGGGTTGGGAATAAAAAATGGGATAATAGTTGAAAATAATTATCGGGTATAGTTTTTTTTTTTTTGGTACAAAATTACCGGGTATAATTAATTCCTTATAACCTTTTTTTATGCATGTGTATCAAACATTGGAATAAATAGTTCCTATCTTACATTCTCAGAAACTTATTTTGTAGAAGTGAAACAAACGCCCCTAAGAGTTTTTTTTTTAGAGAAAATGATTAAGAGAGTTGTCTATTTTTAAAAAAATAAAGTTTTAAAATTTGGTACGAAAACAAACAAAAAACACATATTAATTACTAAATTGACGGGGATTGAAAAAGAAAATGACGGAATTGAGATGAGAAGTGGAGGAAGAGCAGAGCAGCAGAGATCTAGTTAGTAAATAGTAATAAACATCTTTCCTTCATCCACTCGCTCATTCGCGCCGGACGCCGCTTGATATCATCATGTTCTCCACATCTCTCAGGTAGTTAGGTTATCTCTCTCTCTCTCTCTCTCTCTCTCTCTCTCTCTCTCTCTCTCTCTCAATACTCCATGATTGATTAATCGTGTTTGTTTTAGCAATAATAATAATATGGGATTAGCTAGCTAGTTAGGGTTTCCCGATATCGAATGGAATGGAAAGCAAAGAAAGAACAAACCCCCCTTCATTGTTTGATTGATTCATTCATTCATTCATGGACTACTGCTATTTTTGGATGGAGCAGCCTGTTGTTGTTACTCCAAATGTCAAATATGTTTTCCTTTTAAATACATGTCCCATGGATTGGTTGCTATTTTCAGAAAATTTCATTAATTAATAATAAACTCTATTGTCTCCTCTTCCATGCAATTCACCATTACGCAATATACAATTACTCGTTATCATTGGAAATAGTGCTTGTTTCTTTTCAGTTATAATTTTTAATAGCTGGGGCAGCTAGAGTCAGTGTTTCCAGATATATTAGAAGCCACAAATTCGAGCTTCACTATTACCGCGCTCTCCACATAATCGGATTTTCCCAAACACACTCAATACCATCAGAGTTAGTTACAGGTAGTTAGAGTGAGGGCATGCTGGAATTTTGGAATTAACTGTTGGGAGGATATTGTTTCCTCAAACAACCAGAGCTGCTGTCTCTGTCATTCATTTCATTCTTGGGTAGGTAGGGGTGGCCGGGTGGGTATAAGCCAGGGTACATGTTTGATAGTCTAGGCTATGTCGGTCACCAGATTTTTTAAAAATAGACAACGCGTAGACTTTTTGGTAGCCTATTTAGCTAAAAAAGTCAGGCTACATGCCATAAATGAAGCCTTTCAAGCCGAGCTACTTAAGTACGGATAACTTTTTATATTACTATTTTTTTGGTACAATTTTTATTACTATTATTATTAAATTAGATTTTGTACTTTGGGTTAAATTACAAATTTGCTAACCTTTTTAGTAATTTAAACTTATTACTCTACATTAATTATTTTCACATTTAAATGTATTATGATAAACTAGAAATGAAATGTGCTATCATATAAAGTCAGATTTCTAAAATAAAATGTCATGTTTAATATCAAAATGAAGTTTAACTTAATTGATCAATTGATTCGTTAGTCTGTTTAAACATATGTTTGATTGCTTAATTAAAAATGTTCATAGGAAATTGGTCTTTAAGTTAGCTAACATGCCATACCAATGTTTCAAAATGACCAGATTGCTTATTTGTACAAGTGTAGTACAAATAACTGGCTACAAAATTGACTGTTATTGCTGAGGTAAATTGACTGTTATATCTGAAGCACATTGTATAGTGTTTCTTTTTAACCTTATTAAAGCAAATTCTAAACTTCTCTTCTCAAGCTGTCACACCTCAGTCTAAGAAGATATTCTTGAGTTCAAAAACCATAGGTGGTGTAGCGTTAGACCAAGGGATGGTAATGCAAAGTGATTGCATGGACATCCATGTTATGTGTGTATGCTCGCTTGTGGTTTTTTAGGTTGCACTATTTTTCTATAAACTATCAGTTATGTACAATAGAAATTGTTACTCCTTGAAAGAAAAGGGACTTCTTCATTCATGCATAGAGGAACCCAAAAACACAACTATGTCTTCCTTGACTCATCCATATGCTCTGGAGATAATGCATGAACATCAATTTCTATAGGAGAAGCTGTGACTCTTTGTTTGACAAATGGTTTGTCTTGGAAATAGACATATGGGACTTGTTTATCATATTTCTTCTGCAGAAATTGTCTACGTTAAATTGTTCTCAACTTTTTTGTTTTGTTATTTATACCTAGCTAATATCTTACTTTTTGGGACAGCTGGAGATGGTTCAACAAGGTATAGATTCTAGATTTTGTGAATATAATTTGGGCAATTCTAAAATGGATTTGCCCAATGGCGATAAACAATTGGTTATTTTGAAGAAGACATCATTGAAAGATCTGCAGAATGATAACAAAAACATGGTGCCAACCTCTGTTGGAAACTCTTCATTCTTAAAGGATAAGGATCCTGGTACTGATTCTAACAGAGCTACTGGCACCAAGAGACCCTCGTCTGACTACCCAGTGATCCACCATCTCCAACAATCTCCAGGCAATAATGCTGCAAATGGACATCTTGTGTATGTCCGTAGAAAATCAGAAGGAGAAATGAGCAAAAGCACTGCTTTTGAAAATACTAGTATTAATGGTTGTTGTCCTCATTCAAGGCAACTTTATTGTGAGGAGGAGACTGCTCAACCAAAACCTCAGATAAAGGAGCCAAAGGTTTCCTGTTTGCCAGCATTTTCACCTTTTCCTATGGCATCTTCAATAAGCACATCTGGAAAGCCTTCGATTCCTATTTCGCTTGGGAGGTCTGGCATGATGTTGACACCAGTCGAGTCCAATTATGTGGCAGCTTCTTCTGGACATACCATTGGAAATCCTAAGGTATTTAAAAATGTGCACTGGGAGGAGCAATATCAACACTTGCAGATGCTTTTAAGGAAATTGGACCAATCAGACCAAGCAGAATACATCCAAAGTATGTCTAGGAACAACACAATAATTCTCAAATGCTTTCTTTCTTACGAAGTTCTTGTTATTTTATTTGGTTAATTTCATCCTTTGGCAGTGCTTCAATCTTTGTCTTCGGTTGAACTTAGCAGACATGCTGTTGAGTTAGAGAAGAGATCAATTCAGCTTTCACTTGAGGAAGGTAATAGAATTGTTGTTTCACTTGTTTCCTTTGCAATCACTGACTTAGAGATGACGCTCACTCATTAGGATGGAGAGTGCGGAGTTAGGCATTAACTCAAATCTTATGATTATGCACTATCAATCATGCTTGTGGTAGTTCAGTTAATGTGAGCAAGTCTTTGAAATACTCTTTTATGCCTGACAGCCCATCTACCTTTGTTTTATTTTGTTACATGTTTATGTTTTTCATTTTGTTATGACTCTGTTTACTGAAACTGATTGCTTTATAGTTTATTCCACCTCCTTGTTTTGCTTCCGCCTATATTTTATGCTTTAGACTTATGGGAGAGAATTCTCAGAACTCTGAGATGTTTCAACTTATAACAGATTCAACTTTTTGTCGTTATCTATTAGTAGCATTTTTTGCTATGTCTAGAAGATGGCCTGTTGTTGAAATGATATGCATTGTCAGCATCCCCGACATCACTTCATATATCCATAAAAATACTTTCTTCAGCGACTGACTGTGTTTTAGTTTTAGCAAATGGCATATATTTTGAGACAACTGGAAGCTGATGATTTTTTTTTCCTCACTTATTAACTCATCAATGACAGCAAAAGAATTACAACGTGTTGCTGTTTTAAATGTATTGGGAAAATCAGCGAAGAACTTCAAAGCACCAGCGGATCATGACGAGTATTCAGACAAGTTAAAGACATTGTCATGAACTTTCACCCATTCTACTGCAGTAAATTTCGTCAGGTGATGAAAAGTATCAGATTGTTTACTGTGTGTAGTCATAGTGTAGCTGATTGTTTTTAATCTCATGGTTATCCTGTTGACTAAGAAAGTATCTTGCATCTCTTTGTTATTGTCATGAGTATAAAAAGGGGGATTGTTTGTACAATTTGTTACTCATGTTTCCAAGTCATCAGATTTTACATTCTATATCAGTTTAGACGGAGGTTTTGTGAACCTTTACCTCCCGTGGCCTGCATGATTCGGATATCCGTCTTGAGGAATGCTAGCAACACTCTCTCTAATACTCACTCTTTCATTGGTTTAAATCATTATGAGTCTACACTTTGGAAATAGAACCCACACAAAGTGGTGGGACATACATGTATTCCATCCAATAAAAGAGTGAGTACCAGAGAGTGTTCAAAAGTGAGTGTTGCTAACATTCCTCATCCGTCTTAATTGAACACTTGTTCAACAATCAATCTACAACTACTGAAAATGAAATACAATGTCTCTTTGAAATATAATGTCTATCTTTGAGTTTGACGCTTCTTTTCTATTACTCCTTTAATTTCCTGAGTTAGGATTCTCTCCATTTCTTAATGGAGGTGTCCATTAATATAGTTTTATACTCCCTTCAATTGTTATTACAAGAAAATTTTAAAAAATAAAAATTGGTCTTATTTATAAGAAAATGTCACAACTTTTAAAATGTAGTTTTTATTGCTTAAAAGATTTTTCTATCCCTCAATTAATATCTGTCTTTTTAAGTATTAGTAGGTGTATTTAATGACTCACAATTTTTATGAGTATATTTGCAAAAGAATTAAAAAAGTTACAATAATTAATAATTGTATTGATTTTAATGTTATTTTTTCTTGTTTTAAAGAAATTTCCTCCAACGTTATATGCTATCTTATCTAGGGTTGGCAATGAACTGAGCCAACTCAATTAAAGTTTGAGATTCAACTCGACAATTGACGAGTTGAACTTGGTTCATGAACCAAACGAGTTGAATTAAGCTAAAACTTAAGTTCGTTAACTAAATGAGTCGAATTTGTAATAAAAATTTGAATTTTAGTTTATTTGATTCGGATGAACTTTTCATAGTGTTCGAGAGATGTTTGCAAATAAAATCATTCAAAAATGTAAAAGTTTAAGGATAATTAAATAAATTTAAATTTTTCAAGGGATTAAAAGTGTGTGATGGATTTCCCGTGAGTATGACTCAATTGGTAGAGATATTGCATAATATATTCCGGGGTCGGAGTTCAAACCTTAAACTTCCCACTTATATGGTAAAATTCTAACGACAAGACTAGGTGAAGGAAAAAAAAAAGTGATAAATTGAGCACATGTTTATAGGGATCCAACAAAAAACTTTGTAAACAAACATAATGTGGGAGGCGCAAGATGTGTGTGTGTGTGATGGGGAGGTGCGGCTGCCCTGTCTTTTTCTCAAACCCAAATCGCGTCCAACAAATCTTTTTTTTAAAGTGACAACTAGGGTACCTATGGAAGAATGGTGGGTAATTTACCTCAACCAATACACATTAGCCACATAAGCACATTTTTAAGTGGTATCCATGAACTATCTTGACCCCACCAATAAATTGCTCATTTTCATTGGTTGATGAGTAAATTACCCACCATTCTTCAAAGGTAACCTAGAAAAAACCTTTTTTTTAAAATGAGGTAACAAATCTATCTCAACCAATTATAATTTTTAAATCATTTTTATTAAAAAATATTTAGGTAATTTTTTAGTAAATGTAAATCAAATATATGAGTCGTTTGTACAGATTTAAAAAAAAAAAACAATTTTGACATTAAATAATTTGAAGGTTGTTTTAAATAGATTTTAGGATTAATTAAGTTTTTAGTCGCTATAAATATTCACAGTTTTGTTTTTAGTCGCTATAAATATTCACAGTTTTGTTTTTAGACCCTACAAAATAAAATCACACTTTTTTGTCCCTTTAACATTTTCCTTAAGCATTTTAGGGATCAAAATTGTTGATGAAATTTTTTGACAGGGACTAAAAGTGTTGATGGAAAAATTTATAGGGACTAAAAAGTGTAGTTTTATTTTGTAGAGATTAAAAACAAAACTGTGAATATTTATAGGGACTAAAAACTTAATTAACCCTAGATTTTATAAGAAAATATAAAGGAAGAAGAACCAAAATTGTGTTTTTTTGTGGTGTCTGAGGTTCAAACTTCGAACCTTTCATATATTAATTTTGCATTGTTTCTACCAATTGAGCTAACTTACAATAACAAAATTGTGTTTGTTTATCGAAACAAAAACCATTTCTTAAAAAAAAACAAGATTGTCAAATAAAAGACAAAAAATGATATACATGTCAAGTAGTTTTTTCCCTAAAAAAAAATGTCAAATATTTTTAGGCATGTCAAATAATTAAAACTGGGTAAGATTGTATTATGGGTAGTCATAAAGTTTCATAATTAGAGATAGAGAATAGAAGATTATTTTTTTAATAATTTAATTAAAAAAAATCAAAATCTATTTTATATTTGTTTGTCGTAGTAATTTTTTTCTTTATACAAATTATTTAGTTTATGTTAAGTCATAATTATATAAAACAGATTCTTTGATCAGTTCTTTTCTCTCTCCTCTAAGAAACCTTTTTTGTTACAAAAGATACAAAATAGTAAAATAAAAATCAAAGACGTCAAATGATTAGAATATGAAATGATTGTGTTTTTGCTAAAAATTAAGTAATTAGATAATAAATTATTAGTTTTTATTGGAGATTATTTTTTACTATGGAATTTTTTTTGAAGGATTGACTCTAGTTGAAATACTTTAATTTGTTTTATTTGGAAGTTTTTCACGAGAAAAATAATAGGGGAAAGTTGAAATGTTGAAATACTTTAATTTGTTTTATTTGAAAGTTTTTCACGAGAAAAATAATAGGGGAAAGTTGAAATAAAAGACACAAAAATCTATAATTTCGATGATGTGTCAAATAATTTGAATGTGGTAAGATTGTGTTTTTAGTAGTTATTAAATTTTATAATATGATAGATACTAAATAAAATTTGTATCGAACCTTTCTTCCTCTTTCTCTTCTCTCCTTCCTAAATCCTAGCCGTTACCTTTTTTTCTTCTTTTTTTAAAGGGTTGACCAAAAATCACCCATCCGAATTGATTTCACATATTTTTTATTTTCTTTCGTTTGTTTTTGTGATATCGTCGTCTCTAAACGACTCTGTTTGTTTTGATTTCCCTTCTTTGTGCGGTGTGTTTTTTATTTCCGTCTTAGTGCGGTGTTTATTTGATTCAGGTTGAAAGATTAGCTTTGAGCAAGTGCAGATCCGATCAATGACAATGACAATGACTTTGGCGTCGTTAACGTTGCAGATCCGGAGACATGAGTATTCCGGAGACATGAATATAGTCATATTTGTAAGCATATGTACTTTGCCGTTTTATGCTATTAACATGGATGATGTGAGTTTATTCACAGATTCATCCTTCTTGTTTTTAGCGAATTTGAATTTGTATTGTATCAATGTACTCTATCAATTTGAATGAATGAATATCGTTTATTTTTGTCAAATTTTTTTTTTTATAATATGTCATCGTAAACATTGACAGAGAAATAATACATTGTTATATGCAAACCGAGATTTTGACCTATTCATATCAGCTTCCATCAATTATTTAATGCGGCCGATCTAATAATCAGATCGAACCGATTGTCCACCTAGTTTGACCGATTGGTCAGAACCAGTTATCCAGGTTTTGTCCCATGTAGTTTTATTTTTTTTAAGTCTAGGTAGAATCTGCATGTACCAGTCTCACTTTTTTTAGTCTAATTATTGTTAGGCTATTGTTTTTTTTTTTTTTCCATTAATTCTTGTAATGTTTTTTGACGTTAAAGACAATTTTAATAACGAAAGTCCGGCAATAAATCAAACGTCAAGACTATAGAAATATAAGGTGGAATTTCTTCGACCTATATGCAATATAAATTCTTAAGAGCATATTTATGCTCTTTCTATCACATTATTTGTTTTACCAAATTTATTTAAATAACAAGAACTAAGAAGTTGAATTTTAATAAGGTACTAAGAGAGACTCTAAAAATAAAATAAAAAATAAGGAGTAAATAGTCAATTACCCCCCTGAAATTGTAGCTTTCGCCAAAATCTCCCTTGAATTTTGCAAAACTTCAAAAACCCCCTGAAATTGTCATAAGTCAATCAAATACCCTCCTCCGTTAATTTCCTCCATCCAACACGCTGACATGACTGTTAACTGCCACGTGGCACTGCCACATGATCAAAAAAATCATGTTATGTCGCGGGGGTAATTGACTATATATATATATATTTCTTTTTTTTTTTAAATCTGATTTTTTTTTTTTTTAAATCTGACTTTTTTTTCTTTTTAAAATTAACACCTGTGCCACCCACTCACCTTGCAAATACCCCATGAAATTTAACATTTACGTGCATATACCCCCTCAAATTTAAAATTTATGTAGCAAATACCTCCTCAAATTTATACTACTTATATACAAATTAGAATGTCTTTGTTTTATCAAATTATTAGCGGATATGTCAATGTCTAAATAACACATCCAAATTGGATCTTATCATTTGATGTTTCCCAACAGATTCTACACAACTGATAAAAAACAAAGATTATGTTATACAACTATATAGAGTCTACTGCTAATTCTATAACTCTCAGTAGCTCTCATGATGTGTTCTTTCAAGTATTTTTTCTTCTAATCAAGTACCGTGTGATAATAATTTTCCAAGTGTTTTTCGCAATAAAAAGAATCAATGAAATCAATGTTTTTTTGTTAAAAAAAAAAATGAAATCAATGTCTTTTAATGTGTATGTTGTTTGACTTAGTAATATATCTATACATGTACAAGACACAAATGTTAAATGTTCAATTCAATTTATAATTGTGATATTCTTTTCATTATATAAATGTGGTGCTTATACTAAAAATTTAATGCATAAATAAATATTAAGCTTTGGTTTTCATGAATCCAGAACACGCTGGGAGAAAAACTGAACGAAGATGGAATCCTTGCACAATCAAGAGAAGAATTCACTAATTCAGATGCAACCTCTAGAACTGATGAAGAATCTGTTACGGAATCTACCGAAAGGGAGGTTGTTGTAACATAAATTTTAAATTTGAGGGGGATATATGCACGTAAATGTTAAATTTCAGTGGAGTATTTGCAAAGTAAGTGGATGACACTTAATTTTAAAATGAAAAAAAAGTCAGATTAAAAAAAAAAAAATACAGGCAATTATCCCATGTGACGTGACATGACTTTTTTATCATGTGGCAATGCCACGTGGCAGTTAACAGCCATGTTGGATGAAGGAAATTAACGAGGGGGGTATTTGATACGTTTGACAATTTCAAGAGATTTTTTAAATTGAAAAGTTTTCGACAAAAGCTATAATTTCAAAGGGGTAATTGATTATTTAGTCAAAAATTAATGTACTCGGGGAGGGTAATGTGAAATTTGGTGGTTACAAAAAAAAGAAAGAGGGCGCTGTTAATTAAAGATAGAGAGACGACTGAGCGAGTTTTTGGGAAATGGCGAAATTTTGGTGTGATTTTCGGTTTCTTCTCTTTGTTGCAGCCTTGGTGTTCATCTACATCCAGGTGCCTCTATCTTTTCGGTTTCGTGTAACCTTAATTTATTCGTTTCGTTTCGTTTCTCGTAACATAACATATCTCCTTCGTTTCGTTTCGTTTCCTTCAGATGAGACTTTTCGCATCACAATCACAATATGCTGATCGCCTCGCTGCTGCTGTATGTAATTCAACTCTACATTTTCATTCCATGTTTGCTTTGCTTTGCATAATCAATCATCAAAATCTGTTATGTTGTTTCACAGATTGAAGCTGAAAATCACTGTACAGCTCAAATCCGATCACTCATTGATCAGATTAGCTTGCAACAAGGACGCATTCTCGACTTACAACAAGAAAGGAACCGTCGAGAGCAAGAATGTAGCCAAATCAAGTCTCTTGTTCAAGATCTTGAAAGTATGTTATCATCTCTGCACTCTGCATAGTATATTCTTAGTGTGCAGCAGCAGGTTGAGCTGATTCATAAATAAATAAATAAACAAACATTTCAGGAAAAGATGTACGAAGGCTGATTGATAAAGTCCAGGTTGAGCTCAGAGTTGCCTGTTTGCTTGCTGAATCTTCTTCTATGACTTTATTGTGTGATTTGATTCTCCATCCTCAACTTTTTAGGTTCCAGTGGCAGCTGTTGTCATCATGGCATGTAATCGTGCTGATTACCTGGAGAGGACTATCAATTCTGTATTGAAGTATGTTTCATTACAACCTATTTTCTTTACTTTACTCCTATTTTATACATTATTATTCAACAATTTATTATTTGTATTTTTCAGATATCAAAGGCCCATTTCTTCAAGATTTCCTTTATTTGTATCACAGGTATTTATTATGTGTACACTTCTAGGTGTGCAGTTCTTAGGAATTTATGGTCTCTCATTCAAATGTTTTACAAATACATATGCATATGCAAATACAACAAACAGCTGATTGTAATCTCTTTTATTATACAGGATGGATCAAATTCAGACGTCAAAAGAAAGGCTCTGAGCTACGATGAGCTATCTCATATGCAGGTATATACATTCACATGCATGTGCTGTACTTAGATTATTTGTATTCACCTTACTTTCAAAGGCTATTACTTGTCTTCTTATGGTGCTTACTTTAGATGTCATCCTTACCCCACAAGCCTCGGCCACCTTTACCAGCGCAAAACTTTTGTTGAAAGTTTGATAATTAAACAGTAGAGTAGTGCAGAGGATGCTTAATTAAATGTGCTCGAGTAGGACTTGTTGTTTAGTCGTAGGACATAATAATACCATTGGCAGTCCCTCAAGTGAGATTGATAGATACAAAATTAAATAGGCATTTTGTATTTATGCTTTTAGAGCCTCGTTGCCTTAGCAAGGAGTAATGCTTCTTCTTCAGCCATGTAAAGCGGCTTGAATTTGCTGCCATCATATTCTTTATAAAGCCCTTCAGGAATAACATCTAATGCTCTCAAGGTGAAACATGTTTTACAATAGAAAATAGCAGATCAACCAATGTTTTTACACGACGAATGAACTTTAAAATCGACGGTTTCTCCTAGCTTGTATTGCATTTATGATGGGAAGGTGTTTGCCTTAGGGTGAGTTTGAGCATCGACATAATTGTGGATTTTGGCCATATCTCTAGCTGATGTAGGGTCTCGACAGCATCCAAACCTCTTTAGCTGGATTTTGGGACTAAGCCCAATTTATCCTTGATCTCTTATCACACATATCTGTCCATGCTTTAAATGTCCAGTCCTAGGTGTGAAAATATATGCTTACCGAGCCATCCACATTTGTCCACTCTTCCGATGTTTAGTCTTGGGTGTGAGAGGGTGTGTTGAGATTCTACATCGCCTAGATATATGACCAAAATAGTCCTTAGAAGACTTGTACAATCCTTACCTTTTGAGCTAGCTTTTTAGTGCCGAGTTAGGCATAAACCCCTTAATCTAAGAGATATGAGGAATTGATCAAAAGTATGGAAGAAAATGAATTTTTTGAATGAATCAATACATAAAATACCCACGTTATACATGAGAACCTGGACACCCCTACAAGTATTCCCGCATATTCAATTCAAAAGTCTTCCCTTACTACTCTTTCTTTCCTCTTATTTATACTCTTTTATCCTAGACTCTCTATCAAGGTAGTCAGAGTCGAGATCATCCTACGCGGGATTGGGGAGGGGTTACAAGATCGTGAACAGGGGGATCGTAAGGTCCAAACTTACAAATCACACACACACACACACATATATATATGTGTGTGTGTGTGGGCGCGCGCATATAAAACAACATATAGATTTGAAGATTGAGAAGCCATAAGAAACAAAAACAATGGATTTGAAGCTTCAAGAGCCATATGCAAGCAAATGAACCAGAAGGGAAAAAATGCAATTAAAAAAAAGTTAAAGGACTAAATCGTTATCTGAAATTAAGTTAATGGACCATGAGTGTAATTGCCTTTTATTTATTTATTTATTTTTGACATGCTCTTTTCTCATTTCATGCTCTCATCCTGATTTGCCATTGATTCATAATTCAAGTCAGTTCATCCCATTTGATTCTCCATTTCGTGCTCTCGTCTTTTGATGCTGTTCTTGAAGTCCACACGCAACTGTTCTGTCACTGATTGGCTGCGTTTGCTACCTCTGATCAGTGCCCACTATTAGATTTGAGAGAACTAGATAGTTCCCAAAATGTTTATGTATTGAATTATTCTGAATCTTGAGTTAATTACAAGGCCAGTCAGCTACATGTAGCTGATCTTAACTTGCACACACTAAAACTAACCTACACCAACATCGGAGTTGGTTACATCTGGCACTAACAAACTTTTACAAACTGTTGCTTGCCATGCAATCTTCTACTACAAGCTGAAGCTTCTCTTGCAAGCTATCCTAACAACTGGCACAAGCACTAACTAACTGAATACAATAGTTAAACTAACAATTACATATATTCTCTTAAGAGCGTGTTTGGATGTAGGAATGTTTTGAGGGAATTCAAATACTTGTAAGTGAATTCCATCGTTTGGATGATAATTAGGAGAATTTTCAAAATGATGGAAATTTACGAAGTATTTTGTTCAAGTTAATTTTAAAGAATTTCAAATGACACAAGCTAAGAATTTCAATTTTCTTCATTCTTATAATTTTTCAAATTTTGCATTTTGGTCCTCACATTTTCCAAATTGACCCTAATAAATTTCCAAAAATTTGCAAATTGAACCCTAATTTCAATTTCCAAATTTGGCCCAAAAAATTTAAATTTATAAAAGTTGCCCAAAAATGATGACAATGAAATTTTTTATTACTCCATCCAAACAAATATATTTAGTAATGAAGGCAATTTAATTGAAACATTTGAATTGCCTAAAATTCTAAATTCTTAAAAAAAAATCATTTGCCTCATCCAAACACCATATTTTGTTTAATATTGGGCCTAACTCATCCTTACTAAACCGACTTGTAAGGTGAGGAGTCTCACTCTTTATAAACTCATTTCGGGTGTTATCTCTATTTTTTGTGGGACTTGGGTTTTTTGCAATACACTCCCTCATGCCTAGCTGTTGGGCTTTTTGCAATACACTCCCTCATGCCTAGCTGTTGGGCTTGGTGTGTGGATATAAATAGTGGATGACCCTAAATGGATAGGCTCTGATACCATATTAGGTTTCAGAGAAAGAGATAGTTGACATTTCTCAAAATGTTTCTGTATTAAATATTCTGAATCTTGAGTTAGTTAACCTGCCCTCACTAAGCCTAACCTACACCAACACCTGGGTGGTTACAGCTTTTACAAACTGTAGTTTGTTATGCAATCTACTATTACAAGTTGAAGATTCTCTTGCAAGCTATCCTAACAGCTGGGAAAATCACTAACTAACTGAATACGATCAGTTTAACTAACTATTGCACATATTCTCTAACCCCCTGGTATTCTTCTGTGTAGTTGGCTTCAACATGTTGGTTCTGCTTCTGGTTTTTTTGTTTCTGCTACTGTTCCACTCTGGTTCTATATCAAATCAAGCCAACCAACTGACTGTCTCATTGCTAGTTCTCGGTTTTTTGTTGGTATCTTCTTGGTATGTTTTGCTGGTGTTGTCTTAGTTTGATCTTCAACGGTGAGTTCTGTAGTCACTGGACCCAACACACTGTCGATAGTCTCTGATAGTCCCCGTTGTCTAGCCACTGACATCAGTAGCAGAAAATTCTGCGAGCTGTCCTACACATAAGTTAATTGGACCTTGATTTTGGTTTGTTCTTGCCTTGCCAATAGTTGTGGTTTGTTCATTTTTGTTCCTGTCCCCCTAGCTGAGCATGTAGGTGTTTCTTTGGTACAGTTTTGTCATGCACTATTTATTCCATGCTTCAGCTGCTGTAATCTAGATAGGGCCTTAGTTACTAATTTCAATTAAGCGCCGCACAATGTCATTGATGTTTGATTTGCTTTTTTGTGAAAGTTGGTTGTGGTTTTTCGCACTACTTTTCTCTTTCAAATAGTATATTCTTAACTAGCTTGAAGCTTGATAATAATCTTTAGCTTGAGGCGGACTCTTAAACTATAAGAAAAATGTCGTGTAATATCGTGATAGTGTCTCAAAGGTTCAGTCTCTCATCTCTTATGATCAGTTAGTTATTTTCAGGATTTGTTTCCATATTCAAGTAGAACTCGGAGTCTTGTATCCCTAGAAATCGGGGTGAAATCTTCAAATCACTATCAATCATAATAATATTTCAAAGTCTTTAATCTTTCTCTATTCTCTTTATCTAAAATCCTTTAGCTTCAACATGTTACAGCAAAATGTGCAAGGCATTAGACAATAGTCGACGCTAAACACTGACATTATCAATCATGATAATATTTCGAAGTCTTTATTGTTTCTCTGCTCTCTTTGTCTAAAATCATTTAGCTTCAATATGTTACAGTAAAATGTGCAAGGCATTAGACATATGTCAACGCTAAACACTGACATTTTCAATATAGTCTAACTTGGCAACCACTGTTGAACAGTTTTTGCATATCCAATTTTCATACTTTTAGACAATAGTTTCTCAATCGGTTATTTGTGTATTTAATGTTCTTGGCGATGTTTGCTGACCAATCTTCGTAAAACAGTAACATTAATGGGGTGTATCCAACTTGTGTTCACATATGTATATTGAGATAACTGCATACTCCAAAATGACACAATGCTATTTCTGAATGTATTTTAGTTACTTAAAAAATGAAGCACTAACGATCTGTAATTTGGAATTACTCGTTTAATAGTACTTGGATTGAGGATTCTTTACTCTTAAAGATGAGTAATTCAAATTCAGTGGCATAGTGGTAGGGGCTTGGGTATTATCGCTGCCCAAGTCCCACATCAAGTAATATGGGATTTTTGGTGGAATACTTAAGAGACTTGGTTCTTCCCCTTGACAACTAAATTTTAGGAGAGGGTTTCACAAATTCTTGGGGGCTTATCACGTAATGATCAGATATATACAACCAATATTTTGATCTCGATAAAATTATTTTGTTTTCAATAATCTGTGATGCATGGTGAATAAGGAACATAACTGTGTTTGACAACAAGAGAGCAGACTCTTTGTACTGATAATTGTCAATGCAGCACTTAGATTTTGAGCCGGTTCAAACTGAAAGGCCAGGAGAGTTAATTGCTTACTATAAGATTGCACGTAAGTGTTTTCATCTCACTTTCCCTTTGTGTCCTCTATTTGAAAAGATACTCCTCAAGAGGGGTTAATTAATACCTTTTCAGGTCATTACAAGTGGGCTCTTGGTCAACTGTTCGACAAGCATAACTTCAACAGAGTCATCATTCTCGAAGGTGAAATGGGCTATTTAACATTATGCATTTTTATCCTCTTCTATCACTGCTGAAAATATATGGAATCTAATAGAACATCTTTATCCAACCTCAGATGACATGGAAATAGCACCTGATTTCTTTGATTATTTTGAAGCTATGGCAACTCTCCTTGACAAGGATAAGTATGTGTTCAAGAGGAGGGATGCTGAATTTATTTTCTTCTGATTCACCATACATGTTTTTAAGGACTTTCAGATCTTTGTTTACAATTTCACATTATCCATTCTAGGTCCATTATGGCTGTTTCGTCATGGAATGACAATGGACAGAAGCAGTTTGTACATGATCCATGTAAGTTCAGTCAGTTGTTTCTGTATAACCTGTGATCGCCAAATTGTTCGCTAAATTGGTTAGGGATATGCAAGTTATGGACAGATATAAAGCTACATAAATAAGGAATTCAAGTAATAGACAGATATGCAAATAAAATCCAAACGCAGATACAACTCTTAAATGGATTATTTCATCACAAAATAAGATACTTCCTGTGACACTCTTTACCCTGATTTTTTTTTTAAAATAGTTACGTTAAAAAAACAAAATCAGGTCTATTTCAAAACTTTTAAAAACAAACTGCAAAAATAAAAATTAACTTAGTGTAATAGAATCTAACGTTGATGTCACATAATATCAAAGTTGATCTTTAAATCTCAATTCATATAACCAATGTAGCAATGTAGTCAGCATTGCAAACACGAGGAACGTAACACGGTTTGTAAGAACCTACTCAAGGGCAAAATTGTAACTTCACACACACACACACAAAAATTACAATACATGAACAAAATAACTTATAAATTACAACATTAAACTAAATTAAGTAATAATTCATAATAGTTTATTATAGGTTGTAACCAAAAAAAATTATAGCTCTAGGCCCGCATAAGTCTTTTCCACTAACTTAACCTAGACCTAGTTTTCTCCTTCAACATAACAAGCCGCCTCTGCAACTTTGAGCAACCAGCCGCAGCAGGAAACAACAAACAAGCAGATCTTGTGGTGGGGGTGGGGTATATGAAAATATGTGTTATAGTTAGTTAAACTGATTGTGTTCAGTTCAGTTGGTCAGTGTTTGTGCCAACTGTTAAGTTAGCTTGTGAGAGAAGCTTCAGCTTGTAATATTAGTTTGCATGGGAAGCTACAACTGTAACCAACTCAGATGTTGGTGTCAGTTACCTTCAGTGTGTGCAGGTTAAGATCGGCTATGTATAATACAGAAACAGTTTGAGAAATGTTTATTATCACTTTCTGTCAATAACCCTATTTACATCAATTTCAATGCAAATGTGTTTAATATTTTCAACGCAACCTATGTAGTCTCAAGGTAAATGTATTAAAAAAATATATTTGTATCCCCCTAAATATTACAATGTGTTGATCGCCAATGCTATTCTGATAAATTTAAATTTTAATGATCTATTCTGCAGATGAACTTTATCGCTCGGACTTCTTTCCTGGACTAGGATGGATGCTGGCTAGATCTACATGGGATGAACTATCACCAAAATGGCCGAAGGCATATCCTTAATTTTTATACTTTAGTAACCATTATTGTTTGTGTCTGCGACATTTGTTTATGGGGAAGAATTCCAGTTTAGGAACTGTTGGTACAACTATATACCATGACGGAGTACTAAGCATTCCAAGTTTTTAATTTATTCTATGCGATTATGATTCTTAACAAGATTTCTGTATGTAGAATTCTATTTTGTTTTATTGCAGTAATATTATCTTTGTATTTGATTTTTTCTTTGACAAAACTTCACCTACTGGGACGATTGGTTGAGATTAAAAGAGAATCACAAAGGACGACAATTTATCCGACCCGAAGTATGCAGAACATATAATTTTGGAGAACATGTAAGTTTTTTGTTGTACTTTTAAGATTGATCTTTTGCATTACATGATTATATGTGTAGGAACTTCACAGGAACGTGTGCTGTGAACCTCAAATTTTAATAATATTTTTATAGTCCAGTAAAAACTTAAATACTTTTGTGTTGGGTGATATGCTTCGTATATATTCGAACAGTTCTTGTCGGTACAAAGGCACTATAAAGCAACATGAAGTAGATCTTATCTCAACTTTCAAATCCTAGTATATGAGTATTTTCCATGCCCTTTTAGAAGTACTTCGATTTTTACAGGGCTCTAGTTTGGGACAGTTTTTTAAGCAATATCTTGAGCCAATCAAGCTGAATGAAGTCCAGGTAGCTATACATGCTTTATAAAAAATACAGTTAAATATGATTTTTATATTAGAATGATGTTATATTACTGTGGATTGAATGAAGGTCGACTGGAAGTCAATGGACTTGAGCTATTTGTTGGAGGTGAGATGGTGCATTGTATTTGTCTTTTTATGTCTAACAAAATGATGCTGTGGTATGTAAATTTTGTTTTTCTCTTTCAGGACAAATATGTTATACACTTCGCCAACATTATTAAAAAAGCTAAACCTGTCTCTGGAGCAGACTTCGCTCAGAAGGCACGCAATATAGACGGTGATGTGCGTATAAAGTATAAAGATCAGTGGGACTTTGAAAACATTGCTCAACAATTTGGTATATTTCAAGAGTGGAAGGTATTTCTACTATTTTTATAAAGTTGTTTGATCCATCTATAGTTGACGAGTAAACTACAACCCTTTTTTTCTATTTTACCTTTTTCTTCTCGTGGGTAGATCTAATTTTGTCCTATATTTTTTTTGTTGCTTCTGTTCACTTCCAGGATGGTGTGCCTAGGACAGCTTATAAAGGAGTAGTCGTTTTCAGATATCAAACCACGAAGCGTATATTCCTTGTTGGCCCAGAATCTTTGAAGCTACTTCAGATTGAATAAATTCTTAATGCTGGGTGACAAATAAATTACTCACAGCCCAAGAGAGTTGTTGTTTTCAGATGTCAATCTTACTGAGTAGTTTATACCGAGCTTAAGAGACTATGATGTGGCTGAAAGTGTAAAAGGTACGGATGAGAATGTGCTGGAACACTATAACGCACACCATCCCATGTATCTTGTAGAGATCAAGATTTTGTCTTGTGGAGTATTGTGGAACACGATAACGCACACCATCCCATGTATCTTGTAGAGATCAAAATTTTGTCTTGTGGAGTAGTGTGATACTGTGATCATAGAGTGTGGCCTTGGGGTAGAAGATAATATCTATCCTACGGATAGAAAGGTGTACTTCTAAATATAAATAATAATTTATTCGATTTGCATTTCTTGACTGTTCTTGTTTAAGTGCTATTTCCGCATTGTATAACTATGAAAAAAGAAAAGATTAAGTCTATTTGACCTAGCTTTATAACATTTACCTGAATTGGGGATTTTCTTATGGTTTCTTGCAAAATAAGTTAACAAGTTCTCTAAAGTACATAGGTAGGGTGTTCACTCACGGTGTGAATTAGTTTGATTTTGAGGCTAAAAGTCATTCGAACAATGAGATAAAAAACATGCAGCTCTATTTTGGTTCGGATGGCTTTTAAAAACCAAAGCAAATCAATGTTGTTTGGATTGGTTTGGTTTTTTGTTAGAAAATTCATTTTAGAGATCAAATGCTCGAATTCAGCATAAAAGAAATGAGCTTTATCTTGATAGTAACTACTACTTGCTGGTTTATTCAAAGTCATTAGCTCTTTTAATTTGATAATTAGCTATGGAAAAAGGGATCTATTGAGTATGGAGAAATGATATTTGTACAACCATTTTATAAGAATTTTTTGACAACTATCTCTTACATACTCACATTATGTTTTTATTCTCTATCTTCTTTTTTCTCTCTCTACTATTTTTGATAGGGGTGTTCAAAACCGAACCAATCCAATAGAAAAACCGCAGACCGAACCAATCCAAATTGAAACCGCAAAAAACCGCATTTGGTTTGGATGTATTCAGATCAATTTTTTACTCAACCGTATGGTTTGGTTCGGTTTGCAGTTTTGATTTTACTAACCGAACCAAACCAAACCAAACCAAACCTCAATATAAGAAAAACACTAACTAAATATATATCACTTGAACCAATACTCATAGAAACTCAATGAAAACTTTAATAAAATGACATGTTTTTTCTTTTGTTAAGTTTCTTCTGTTTTTTCTTTCAAAAATGTATTTATGTACTACTTGAACTCTTAGAGAATGATAAAAAAAATTAGTCTTTTGTATTTCTTACAAAATATGATTACTTTTTGTCCGCGTTTAAATTTGGTCTACGTAGTTGCGAACATTGTTGGATGAAAATAAAATTGTTATGTTGGATGAAATTTAAAACATTGCTGAAAATATGGTGTTTTATCTTTTTAATTTGATTTTAATGTTGGAAACAAAAAAAAATATTGTCTAAAAAAACCGCACCAACTGATCCAATCCAAACCGCATTGGTTTGATTTGGTTCGGATTTTATTTTAAAAGTCAACCGAACCAAACCAAACCGCATACTTATTTATCTTGCAGTTCGGATGACTTTTAGCCTCAAAACCGAACCAAACCGCACCGCAAACACACCTAGTTTTTGACCTAATAAAAAGAAAGAAAGAAAATTGTCAAAAAAGTTGTTCAAATATCATTACTCTTCACATTTTCAAGCTTCATCAGTAAATTCTCATTCCCTTGATTTCATTATGGCTTGATACATAATGAAATGTTTGTGTTTTTGCATATATTCTTTCTCAATTAAATCTTGATGGCTGGCTTGGTCTAGTGGTAAAATGACATGTCTTGAATTCGAGAGAATCCGGGTTCGAGCCCCACTAATGCGTTTGGAGGGAGGTAAATGTAAATACCTTTGTAAGTGCTCTTTGAGCCCCGAAGGTCTTCTCTGCCTTGGACTGGGGCACCATCCCCTCACCCTAAAAAATTTCACAACCAAAAATTAAATCTTGATGGCTATTCGGCTTATGTGAGGCTTGATGATGATTGAAGGTATTTCTCTCATCCATTTTTTGTCTTAATGTATATTAGTAAAACTGTTAGATCTCAACGATTAATCTGAGCAGGCCAGAAAGTTTTAGTGTAACTGATTAATACCTAACATGCGTGATTGAAACTTAGACTTATGTGCATTTGATTCCTGTGTACTTGAACACTTACTGCTGAGCCAAAGCTAATTACTTTGGGAAACTTAATTTATAAGAAGTTGATGCATCGTAATTGTGCATCAATCTTTTTTCATTTGAGTATGTAAGCTTCAATCTTTTTCACAATGCCCTTTTTCTTTGTACTAAAACCTTTCTTCCTATCATGCAGTTATGACAGAGTTAATGGGTATGGATCTAAGTTCATATCGTTGGAGAAATTAATCAAAGGCTGGAGTCAAATGCCCTTGACATTGTCTTTAAAGTCAAGATTTATTTAGTTTTTTTTTCTTTCTTTTTTTGGATGATTGTAATTACTATTATTATACAATGATTTAGCTGTGACTTGAAAAACTTATGGATGATTTCATTTAGGATCATTACTGACATGATCTATGATCTATATATTGCTGTTTTTTTAAGTGTACAAAAGTTTTAGTTTGGAACAATCCAAGATAACCATGACCTTGCCTAGATATATGTTGTGGAATGAAATTTAGTATTTACAAAAAAAAAAAAAAAAAAAGGAAACTGGGCTAAAACTGGATTTGAATAAAAAAATTAGTTTAAAATTGGATTGTTGTTTCAGGAATCAAACCAAAACCAATATTTGGTTTGGTTTTTAAACCATGCACACGTAAAAGTAACATTCTTTTTATATGGCATCTAGTATTAATCTATACCAACATCCTCAATTCACCATACACTAGCCATCTTCTTTGTCATACATTCAGTAAATAAAGTAGGTCAGTTCACCCTAAGAAAAGATCATATAACAATTTTGCGTTCGAATAACGAAAACCATAGCCCCGTAAATGAACCGATTTTTTTTTTTTTTACAGAAACAGAGTTTCATGCTTCTCAATCTCAACCCACAGAAAAGAGAGATTAATAGAAAAGATAAATCGAAAAGAGGAGAGAAAAAAAATAAACAACCGTAGATTGAAAACAATTGAAAGATACCGTCAAAACTTCCAATTTATCATACCCTTTAGTCAGTTATGCTTGGCCGCAGTTATGCTTGGCCGCGTCAATCTGTTTTGCTCCGACAGAGAAGAACTCAATGATCACTTCCAGTGGCATGCCTTTGGTTTCTGGAACTTTCAAGAACACAAACACCCAAGCTATGCAGCACACAACTGCGTACAAACCAAAAACACCGCCAAGGCCTACAGAATTCAGCATAACTGGGAGTGAATAGGTGACAATGATGTCACATATCCAAAAGGTAAGAGCACAAATGGCAATGCAAAGACCACGAACTCGAGTTGGGAAGATCTCAGCACAAAGTATATTAGGAACTGGCCCAAATCCCATGACAAAGGAACAGAAATAGACAACAACGCTAATGGTTGAGATAGACGCATTTGCAGTGTCGCCCAAATCCACAAGGCTCCCTAGGACTAATATGAAAAGAGATACTATCAAGACAGGGATTGTAGTGAGCAGCAAAGTCCTGCAAGAATGTAAAAAACAGAGTAAGCAAATAATCCAGCAAATATTGCCTTGGAGTTTTCAATTACAGATAGCGGAAAACACCTGATTGTTAAAATCACACTACGTAATAGGGCTACAGCACCACCAATTGAAAATATTTTGTACTACACAGCATACCACGGAACAATAGCGGTTTGTTTAAATTCCGCTACACTATAGCGGTATAGCGCCACTATTTAACAACACCAGTTTATCTAGTAAAGAACCGAGAATTATAAGGTGGATAAGTTGGTTTGAGAGCGGGCCATAAGGATTAAAATGATAAAGATGTCATGGATTCAACTGTCTCCATTAATATAACACCTCCACTAATATAACAGATTGATTAACTACTAATATTTGTTGTTAATAATGAAACCCTTTTCTGAAACTTTGGCCCAAATTATAAAGAAAACAATTTCAAGATTATCTCTAATGATGATCAGTTTCTAAAACCTTATATTATTCTTCACAACCGCAAGAATTACTAAACTGAAACAACCCAGCATCAATATGGATTACGCAACAAAACAAGAAATATTGATAGATGTAGCGTAGCCATTGAAAGATGTTTCATTATACGACTCTACAAGAAAACCCTGTGATGCTACAATGGCACAATTTGAGTTACTTCAGTAAATACCTTCTTTGTTTTTCTCTAAAAGTAAAAAATTGATACAACAGAGTATTTCTTTTTAAAAAGTAAAAAACAGAGAGTATTTCTTTTTTTAAAAAAAAAATTAAAGATGGGAAAAAGAACCAGTATAAATATCAAGAACAGCTCAATGAAACTTGATACAACAAAGAGTAAAAATTGTCAAACCCGCCTTGTTATTGACATCAATCTGAGATTCTAGAAAAGCGCAGAGATAAAAAAAAATACAAACAAATAACATTTTGAAGAGAAAACCTCAGCAACATATATCCACCACTTGAAACATATTTCTTACCATGTGAGCTACAAATGTCAATAGAAAATGGTAGAGAGGAAATGGATACCTTCTCCCAGAAATATCCATGAGCCTCATGGCAACAGCTATACAAGGAAGCATCAACAAGGTTGTCACTGCACTAATTAGAAAAGATGATGAAGTAGAACTAAGGCCCAGGTTTGAAAGAAGATATCCAACACCTGCCTGCTCAAGAATTTGTGGTGTATAGTAGAGGACTCCATTTATACCAGAGAACTGCATTGATTCAAAGATGAAATAAATGATAGTCCACCATAAAATTTAGTCAGCAATAGAATCAAGCATCAAATATTGGTTAACGAGTGACACCTAATTTTTTAATTGGAAACCTCAGCGGGTAAATTGTTCCTAAGCTGGAAATATGTTACCAACGATTCTGTTTTCATTTTATTTTCTTCGGGTAAATTTTTAACATAGCCTGCCACTAGATAAGTACCAAATCAAAAGGCACAACCTCCTATTTAGGTAAAATAAGGTTTAGCTTGATTTCAAACTGCCTCAATGTTGGTGTTTTTTGCATCCAAGTAAAAGCAGTAATAAGAAAACCCACAAAGTATAAATTATTCAATGACATTGATGCAAAGGATCTTTTTTACTAATCAAAGCTGGGATTTAATTTCATATATTATTAACCAAGAAAACGTATGATAGAGTCTTAACTTAGGTGGTTTGAGCATATATGGAGAAGATCCATAGAAGTATCGGCAAGGACGGTTGACCAGATGAAGGATAGTCCAATAGTTAATCAAGAAAAACTATGTCAAACCGTTATGAGAGATTGAGGTAAATGGTCCATCTTTGAGCTTAGCTCAGTTAATGACATTATGTGTAGTTTGGTCCATGTAGCTAAGGTGGTGGGTAAAGGTTTAGTTTGTTATTTTTGTATACCATTAACTCGTATAGATACCACATAGCTGCAGTGAAGTTAAACTGGAATTTCCAATTTCATTGAAGATTATTTAACACGATAAATTTTTTAAAGAAAGGAATTTCATTAAAGTTAAATACAATGATGTGCATAATTTTTTCATTAATAAATGTCAAGTTTTTTTAATTTTACCAAAACAAAATTTTAAATAAGAAAATCAATCCATAGAAATTTGGCTTGAATCATTTCCAGGCCCTCTCCTAATTTTACATTTGAGAACAGACTTGCTCTCACAATAATAACTGTCATGGACCAACTATACCTAATATTTACGCTATTGGGTGAAAGCATGTCAATGGTTTTACACATGCACGGATGCACCAATTACAACAATTTCACTCCCATAACATATGAAAGTCAAAACTTGGAAAGATGCGTTTTAAGAGAAATTGTTTGCATTAGATTCAAACCACTAACACTGACTCATACTGCTAATCTAGGTATATTACTTATATTATATAGCACAGCCCATGCCCAGTTAACGAAGTCCTGGTAATCTAAGAAATTTACTACGGGGGATATCGTTTAAAATCTGTATGAATAATCACACAGGCGTAATAGAGCTAGAGGATGACAATGAATTAAGCCCTTGCCTGTAAAACAATTTCAAGGAAGTGAATAACAGGAAAATAAGAACCATTAACAACAACTTGGAGACAATACATAATGTTTTGTTTCATCATAGAATGAAATAGAAGCACTAGAGCACAACATGACTACAGTAGGAAACAAAAACCATAGCAAACACTAAAAGCATGTTATTACCTGCTGAAGAATTTGAAGTCCCACTCCTACAAACAATGCATGCTTCACCCCCGGTTCAAAAAGATCATTCCAACTTGGCCCTTTTGCAGCTGTTTCAGATGGATGAATCATAGCAGGTCCAACTGGCTGTTGATGCATGAGCTCCTTGTTATAAAGAGCTGGTTGACTCACAAGAGCAGCAGCCTGCTGTACAACATCACCATCTGTTGGCACATCACCGCCAGGAAGTGAAACGACAGACGCACGTATAGATCCAGGACCACCCTCTTGGTGTAAATATATTCTCTTGAAACCACCTTCCTTCTTTCCACCTGGACCTTCTTGTTCAGACCATTTCCAAGCTAACTGCCAACCACCACCAATTCCAGTACTCCCAACAGGTTCTCCTGCATTCCCTTGTAAAAGACTACCTTGCCTCATGTTTGAAAGGCTACCCTGGGCAGGAAGAGGCATGTCCTTGTCCATACTAGTTGTTTGACGTGAGATCAACGGACTCTGTAAATTGTCATCGGAATCACCGGCAGCGGCATCAGAGATATAGTCATCACCCTCTCTGGCAAGACTTTCTTCATCCCAGTCTTCATTCCTAGGCTGATTTCCCCCAACACTGAACATGCTTCCAAAGTGTGGAAAAAGAGTGCTTCGCATGCTTCCAGTCTCCGGGAGCTTCTCATGAACACTGCCAAATAGGGTCACCAAAGGATCCACTAGACCACTCGGATTTGCCATGCTACCTTTCCTAGATACAAGGCCAACGGAACTCTGTCCAGTGACAGGTCTGGCAACCCAGGACTGACCATGTTCGGGCCCATACAACTTGATCTGATCTTTACCGGTAGATGGATCCTCTTCATCGGCTAATTCGTTATCCGGACCAATTATGTACTCTTCTATGGATGTATCACCCCCGACTCCAAGACCCTCCACTAGTAAAGCCATCTCACCTGCTCATGCCCAAAGACGATTATTATAATCAGAATCATAAAATAATAGAGGAATAACAAGTGAGAAGTGAAGAAAGGAAAAAGGGAAAGAAAAAAAAAGAAAAAAAAAACGCATAGCTAACCAGCAACATCTTGGCATCCACGAAGGCGCTGCAAAACTTTCTTAGCCTCAAGCATTCGGCCTTTACTGACAAGCCATCTTGGAGACTCGGGCAATAACAATAGTGTGAGTGCAAAATAAATAAGGGAGGGGATTGAAAGAACACCCAACATAAGCCTCCAGCTTGGAGCCTTGGTTAGTGACATCCCAAAGACCATACAGTAGGAGAAAAACATACCAGCAGAACCGGCGAACTGAGGAAGTGTATTGAGTGATCCTCTAATCTCAGGAGGGGCAATCTCGGATATGTAAAGAGGTACCAAGGTAACTGCCAAACCAATTCCGAGACCATCTAAAAGTCTTGCAAAGAGGAGGATATAAACATTTGGAGACCAAAACATGACAAGAGAACTAAGAAAATAAAGGAGGGAGGAGATGATCAACATGGGGCGTCGTCCAAACAAGTCTGATAGGGCTCCAGAGCATGTAGTAACAACGGTGGCTCCTATAAGTGACATGGCCACAATTAGACCTTCGACTGTGGGTTCACTTTGTAATTGAAATTCCCTCTTTATGTATAAAATAGATCCTGGAGAGAGAATAATAATTAATAAATAAGTTTCAACAAGAATAATTGTTGTATTAGATCGAAGATGAGGAGAATAGAATAGATTAGAAAAGAGACGACCTACCTGCAATAGTGGCATTATCCCATCCTTGGAGTAAATTACCGATAGCAGCGGCAACAGCAACAATAACAGCTCCGCTCATAGTTTCTTTCTTTGCTTGATCGATGGATCGATCAATCAGTCTGTCTGCCTGAAAGAGCAAAAGTAAATAATGAATTGAGGATCTCTAAATCCTAAGAAGAAATCCAATACCTAATTGAATTGAATTGAATCGAATTGAATCGTACGTGTAGTTGTATCAGATGCAGAAAAGTAGGACGGACATATGTCACTCACTCACTCACTCCCTCTCACTGCAACTTGTATGTGTAGGATTGATGATTGATGAGTTCATCGGCTTCTTCTTTTTTATTCTTTCTTCTTATTTATTCTTTATAATAAAAATAAATAATAATAGTAGAGAGTGCAGGCAGGTAGGCAGCAGTACTAAGACAACGAAAGTGAGTGAGAGAGAGAGAGAATGAATATTAATCAATCAAATAGATCCTATTCGCCGGGTCCAACACTAAAGCAAGCACTGTTTTTTTGCAACAGAGCCTCACTGCTGGACACCTGCCCCCCTTATTCTGATCGATCGGAATTCTGCGTCAGTCATTCGCACAACACATTTAACGCTTCCTTAAATAAAAATAGTATGTATGTATGTATAACTAAATTTTCAAATATAATACTAACTCATTTCCATTCATTCATAAAATAAAAGTTAAGGAAGTTTTTTTGGATGGCATTTCACGTGAGAAAGTCTAAAATTTTTCTACCATAGGAAAGTTTATCTTTGCCATTAGATTAAATAGGAACATAGATTTTATTATGATATGTGCACACTATATCATCCACCACTATTCTCTCTCCTACACTCACCACCACAACCGTATTCCTTTCCTTCATCTCTCCATCTTGGTCTTCATTTTCAAATCATTAAAGAACACAAAAATCACAACTCATGGATTTGGGCAAAATTGTTTATCCAACAACTTCATATTCTCCCTTTCATCATTTCTCTCCCATTCATCTAAAACTCTGATTTAGAATTTGAGATCTGGAACTATTACCTTAATTTTGGTAATAATGGATCTAGTATGCCTAACCAATTTCATTTTATCAACAAAAACGTGTTATTAATCAAAATAACAGAATACTGGTGAGCTACAATCAGAAGGAATCTATGAAACCCATATAAATGGAGAAACTATCATGCTACAAAAACAAACCTAAACAGAGGATTAGGTTCTTTAATTAGATTGAAGCTAGAATATTGTTTTTAATTGTGGGTTCCATAAACACCATGGTTTTTCAATTGCAACACATGGAGATTGTTTTTGAATTGTTCTTTAATTTTAATTTTTTTGTTTCTTTTTATTTTTCAAGATTTTTAAAGAACAAATGATGAAGATGGAAATTGTAACACCCCGTTTTCCCAACATAAAAATTCTGCATAAATAATCAGAGTTTTTCAACATAAACGGAATGTCACATTCTTTTCTTAAAATCATAAACTGAATAAATAACTATTTATCCTTTAAAATTCAAATACAAGATCTTTAATACTTCGCAGCGGAATTTATTTTAATAACTAAAACAGTCTTTGGCACGAAGGCCTCTTCATAAATGTCTCATAAAAATCCAATCTAAAAACATAGTCATAAATCTTCAAAAACAATACGTAAGGAATAGAAAAGCAATAACAAAGTTCCCATCCCGTTACGTATCAGAGCACCTAAGACACACGAGAAGGAAGGCTCACACGACATCAACTATTCTTGGTTACCTGTTAGTTACCCATGGTGGGCAAACAGAAGGGGTGAGATTTCACAAACAATAATATTAAGCATATAATTCATCAATTACATTTAACAACATAAGCATCATCAATCATATTTAACAACTCATAGACAACATCATGTAATCATCATAATATTCATCATAGATAATAATATATCATAATTCACTTCTTTAATAGTTCATATAAAGAATCACAGCTTTAAACAATTTCATGATTTAACAACTTAACAACTCGACAACTTGACAACTTAACCTCTTGACTATGCAACTTAATCTTCTAATCATGCATGTGGTACCAATACGGGGCATCAAGTCCCAATCGCTATTTGAGTATTATTATACTACCGGAGCATCAAGCCCCAATCGCTATTTGAGTATTATTATACTTCCGGAGCATCAAGCCCCAATCGCTGAATGCTAATGCATAGACTCGACCTCTTAAACATCTTAATCGACAACCTCTTATATAATCCAATAATTTGGAACTTCATCATCTTAATCAACTTAGACCGACTCATGCAGCTTAGTTAAATAACAACAGCAACACAACAGTATACAAAAACAGCATGACATAATAATATCAAATGCAAGTCAACAACGTCTCAATTATTCACATATAATTCAAGTAATGCATATACAATTATATCACAGTATAACAACATCAAATAATAATCAACATCTTAAAACATCATATATACATATAACACTTCATCAATCATGGACAATATCGTATTCACAACATATACATTCATATACTAATTCATCAATCATATTCAATTATTCACTGTGACCTACGTGCAGTAATTTGACTATAACTCTAGTTCTATAAATCCTTTTGAAGTCAAACCAACGGCATTAGAAAGCTAACATTTATACCTACAACTTTCGTGTTTACACCTAAGACCAATTCTGTACCAGTCAATACCAGTTTTAATTTCAAATTCGGACAAAGTTGTGCTGAAATTCATAAAAATTCACTGTGACCTACGTGCAGTAATTTGACCATAACTCATAAACCGAAAATCATTTTCAAGTCAAACCGACGCCACTGGAAAGCTAACACAATTATCTACAACTTTCATGTTTACACCAAAGGCTAATTCAAAACAGAAACGTGTGAAAAAGACGCAAGAACATGAAACAAAGACATGCTGTCACAGAGCAACTCGGGAAAAACACACTTTTCACCCCAAAATCCCAATTTTAACTTCCCTATGCCCAAATTTGATGCCAAAGTTTGTCTAAACATTTATATACATCAAAAGAGACTCAAAACCATATAAAACTTGACCCAAAACATTATTTTAGAAAATCATCAAATAATCACTTTTAACCCTAATTCCCAAATTCTCAAAAACTAAAACCTACAACATGTTAAATCCAATTTTCAGAATCAATGACTTAAGATTATTGAATGTTAGTCTCACCCTTACCTTATAGATGAAAATCGCAGCACTCCTAGGTCTTCCCCCTCTCGGCTTTTTCTCCCTTTTCTCCAAAATTGATCGTACGTTATGTTTTTTCTAAACTAGGTTTCTCCTATTTATAACCCTTTTTCTATTTTATCTTATTTCTCTTTCTCCCCCAAAACTCTCTAAAATCTCATAACAAACTCTCAACTCAATCTTATTTCTATTTTCTAATCTTATTCTATTAAATAATATAATAAACCACTTAATAAGTCACGTAATCATATAAATATATTCTAAACTCTTCTTAATAAATTCTAGACTCAATTAAATAATTAAATAAAACAAATAATTCAAAGAGGGCGTTACAAAAATGTACTTGTAGTTTCATGGAGGTTGAAGATAGTAAGTTGAAGAGAATGAGGTTAAAGTAATAGGTGGTGGTAGATGAGTTGCAGGTTTACAAAATTATGTGATGGGGAGAAATATAGGAAAGAATAAAATGAAGAACTGAGGAGAGAGAACAGTGGTGTGGAAGTGTGTAAAAAAATTTAGTGTGGAGAGAGTATTATAAAAATGTGTTCTTGATTTGATCTAAAGGTCAATATAAACTTTCCTATGGTGGAAAAGTTTTAGACTCTCCCATGTGAAATTCCCCGTCATCCTTGTACTGTATCAACTCCCATACGTGTCTATCTCTTGTTAAACAAGACAGATTTGCTTTGCTTTTGCCTTTTGTTTTTCACCTATTGTACTGTTCATAAAGTAAGCATGTGTTGAGCTGAACATTCTGACCATCAGAATGTTCCATCTGTTTCACTTAGGATGATTTGTAAGACTACCATTTGATGTAATCAAATCCTAATAGTGAAACAACAATGAAGAGCAGTGATATTAACATCTAGGATGATATTCCCTTGTGGAATATTCCTAGTATATCAATATTCATAGTCTTAAATGAACATTGAATATCCTTTTTGACATAATCTTTGTATATGTCTTTATTGCTTGATTGATCCATGCAAAAGTACTTTCCTGGACATATATCCATGTCACATGTGCCTTGCATGACCTTGATCAAAGTTCTTGAGATTCTTGGCTTGTATAAGAACAACCTTCTGATCTATGCTTGAACATTCTGATATTCGAGCAACATTCTGATCTAACTTTCTGACCTCAGTGTTAGATCATGAATTCAAATGTCCTTTGATTTCTTGAATCTTGGTATGATTTAAACCTTGTTCCCGTCTTAGTAAAACACTCAATAGCACAAGTTAAATACCAAGAAATTAATCAAAGTCCATTAATTCTCTAATCATATTGGTTTATTATCTTTAAAATTAATTAATTAGAGATTTTGCCTCAACAATAATGTTTCATTCTCTTAGACTCTCGTTAACATTATCACATCCTTAATAAGACTTATAATAACCTTTAAGTTCATTAGGTCTTGGTAGTCATGTTAAGTTGTCAGTCGAGGGCTGATTTAACCGTCAATTGAGGGCTCGACTAATTACAAGGTTGGTTGATTGTCTCGCAACTGGTAGTCAAATACTTCATATAAGACCTATGACATCGTTCAAGTCCATTCAGTCATCAATCGACGACTGATTAAGTTGTCGCCTAGTTTTGCACCAGTTGTCAACCAATTCAAAGCCAGCTGATTTTAAAATCAACTAATTGTGGTGCAGGTGATAGACAAATCATTCCACTTCAGCTTAGTGAGAAGTATATGATTCGATTACTAATTTTTTTTATTTAAATATGTGTCCTCTGCATCTTTTAGTTGGTGACATCAGGAGAAAGATGAGAGTTGTATCATGACAGTTGATTGGTTCCTTTTTGTTAACTTGACACTCAACTAATATAACTTAGGTGCATATAGAAACTTGATCTCCTGGATCATCTAGGTTTGCAGGAACGATGCAAATGCGCAAGTGACATTACTAAATGCTCTCCAACTGTTATATGACTCAGTTGACTTAGGCGACTCCAACATCATAAAGACTTCTGGTTTATAGATAGTAGTAGTTGTACGCTACCAATTTGACACAGTTAGATATCTTACCAATATGTCTTCTTCAATTGGCGAGCCATACAGCTTCCACTATCTTGCATCAACTTCCATTTACCTTTGATGTTGGAATATTTTAGCGAGATGCAAAATCATTTTAGAAAATGCAACAAGGGATCAATGTGCATCAGTCATTCTTCCAACTATATCCTTTCAAAAAATTTCTTAAGGATCTCAGCTGCCATGTTATTAGTTCCCTTGTAATTAGTTGTCTGATCATTGTGATAAACAAATGCATTACAAATACATCATAATCATCATCAGAGACTATTGTATAGTTAAATCTCTCAAGTTCACTCTCTCAAATGCAACTTTCAATCCTAAATGCTTTAGTCCTCAGCTGGCTCAAGTCTGAAAACTCAAAAGCAACCAACTCTTCTTTTAGATACGGGAACATGTTACCCAAAACCAAAGCAACATATTCCTCCTTTGGAAATTGTATTGTGCTCATGGAACCCATTTTTTGAATCTTTTTATAAAGTCAACAACTGTCTCGTTCTTTTGTTGTTTCAAATTCATTAAGTTAGTTGTTTTAACTTCATGTTAAGACTTATAAAATCTCTCTGAGAAGTGTTGTTCCACGTCTGCCCAGTTTACCACTTAATTAGGCGGCAAAGACAAATATCAGTAGAAAGATACTCATGTTAATGACAAAGGAAACAACTATATCATATTGTATTCATTATGCCCAACCTCTCCACATTAAGCTACAAATCTGCCAACATGATCAATTGTAGACATGTAACTTTCGCTTGGGAAGGTTGTGAAACAAGGGGCCTTAAACTCAAGGTGTATTCTCCATCCAATGAGGATATGGTTTTCTAGACATAGGCGTAACTAAATAGATTTACGCTCTCCCCCTGCACTTTTCGCTCGCGTCCAGCTGATTTGTCAAATATACCTTGCGTGAGTTAAGTCACGCAGCGTGAATTAACTCACACGAACGTGACTTAACTCATGCTGGTTTTTTTCTCTACCATTTTCCTCTCTTCTTCTTTCTTTCTTTACATCTTTGCCTATTATTTTGAATTGCAAACAACCTTATCAATTTTACAATTGTTGCTTGCTAAAATCCTATGTCAAATTCTCATTAGACGGTAAGATCTTTTTTGAATCAATTTCACAAATCAAAATCAAAATCAAAAGGTCAAATGATTTATCCAATAATTGGCACAAATAATTCACGTAGAAGGGACTGTTTCATTTCAAAACTGGTATACCTCAACCGCATAAAGAAATAACCCAGCTGTTCAAATAATTCTCTTGCTAAACAGATTTCACGTGAATTGGCACAAATAACCCAGCTGTTCTTAATGTATAAGGGCCCCTTTTTCATAAATGAAGGAAGAAGAGCAGAAATGAAATCGGAAGATAATTGGCACAAATAATTCCCTTTTTCATAATGTATAAGGGGCCCTTATCATTGACACAAATGATTTATTCTAAATTGTAATGGAACGAGAGAGAGAGAAGGAAGAAGAGATGGATTGAATGAAATCGGAAGGAGAGAGAGGGAAGAAGATAACCAAACTCCTGTTGTTGTTTTCAGCGCGCGACTTAACTCACGCTGTGTGAGTTAAGTAATGCAGGGGCAATTGCGTCAATTCAGTTGGGCGGAAGTGTTTTGTGCAGGGGTAGAGCAGAAATCAACTAAATATATCCATGATGCAGTACCTTTCCATGGACTCAAATATTATGTTGGGTAAATCATCGAGGAAGAACCAGTCAATTCTAAACTTTTGACTACTTTTTGATTAATCATAATCCTCAAATCATCAGGGATATCTAATTTTTATTCCAACTACTTTTTTAAAGTTACATGTGCGCGTAAAACTTTTTATACTGATAAATGAGTAAATAGACAATTACCCCCTTAAATTGTAAGTTTCGTCAATTATCCAATGAATTTAACAAAACTTAAATTACCCCTCTGAAATTGCACAACTTTAATCAATTTACCCCTACGTTGACTTCTTCCGTTAGTCAACATGACATTTTGCAAATACCCCCACTGAAGTTTTGCACTTATGTGCAAAATGTCCCCTGAACTTGAAAATTTATATTTGTTTTCTTGGTAATTATTGGTTATGCCAATCATATGTCATTTATGTGCTTCATTATGTATGTAATGCATTAGTTTTTAATCTAACAAGTGATTGTACTTTGCTATAATATTTTATCCATTGATAACCATCTTCAATTATCTACGACCACTTTGAAGAAGTCACTCATATATGGCTTTTCAAATTAATTAAAAAGAGTTAAGTCTTTCTTGAAACTTTTATCTTAATGCATGTTTCTAATTCCCTTGGTTTTTTTTCTTGATTCTTCATCGTTTGGGAGTTGTTTCTATTAACTCCTCCCATAATTAGATTACCGATGATTATTTCATCAAATTTTCTTTTCTTTGAAGGCTTATAAGCTCTTTATTACCAATATTCTTCCTCATACATTAAAGGTTGGACAATCTACATTAGGACAAACTTTATTTGTTGCATGAATTGAATTATGTTCAAAATGTGATGTCAAACTTTTCTTGGTAATTTCTTTCTGGTTATGCCAATCATATGTCATTTATGTGCTTCATTATGTATGTCATGCATTAGTTTTTCATATGACAAGTGTGGCTGTACGTTGCTATGCTGACTTTCATATCATTATGCTATAATACATGATATATAGTTGTATACCATCAAAACTTAGCTAATATGCTCCACAATTCGGTGATAATGCAGTCACTTTTAAGAATTAGAAAAAAAATATAAATTTTCAAGTTCAGTGGACATTTTGCACATAAGTGCAAAACTTCAGGGGATATTTGCAAACGTCATGTTGACTAACAGAAGAATGAATTTGACGAGGGGGTAAATTGATTAACGTTGTGCAATTTGAGAGAGATAATTGAAGTTTTGTTAATTTCAGAGGGTAATTGACGAAACTTACAATTTTAGGGGTAATTTGCTTATTTACTTATCGATAAATGTATCAATTTTTTTTGGAGGAACTGTATGAAAAAAAGTTTAAATATGTTTTTTTTCGAGGAACTGTATGAAAAAAAGTTTAAATATGTTTTTTTTGCTTGACTTACCATATTAGTCTGACAAATAAGAGAGAGAGAGAGAGGGAATGGGCCATTCTTGCGTTTTCTGAGCTTAAGTTTTAACCCCTTTCGTTCGTAAAAGAAAAAAAAAGGAAAAAACCAGATTTACCTAAATTAACCCAAGCAGCTGCGACTACGCGACGAGTGTTCGCAGAGGAGTTGCGGGATTGTTTGTTTCGACTGCGCCGGAAAACAAGTACTCCATCTCTGTCCATTTTTATTTATAATAATTGAGTTTATGAAATCCATTTCTATTTTGTTTTATATTTATTATTTCACCAGTTCAGTAGTTTAGCAATCGGTATCTATCCATATATGTTGAGTTTTCTGTTGTTTTATTTATTTATGCCACTACATTGATCGATAGGTTTTGTATACACTTCGTTAGGGTTTGTGAATTCTTTCGTAGTTGATATGGTGCCATTACAGGGGACACCGTGAGCCCAGTAGTCTAAATAACCAACCAATCACAGTCATTTGTATTTCTAAATATATATATATTTTTTTTCAATTCTTGTTTTCAAGAATTTTTTATCAGGATGGTTGAATATTGACGACAAGCACAAAGATTATCGAGTAGCTTCACACATGGATGTCAGTGGCAATTCTCTTCCGTCTTCTGCACCTGATGGGGTAAAGAGAAAAGTATGCTATTTCTATGATCCTGAGGTTGGGAATTATTATTATGGCCAAGGTCATCCCATGAAGCCACATCGTATCCGCATGACACATGCCCTTCTTGCCCACTATGGATTGCTTCAGCACATGCAGGTCCACAAGCCTTTTCCTGCTAGAGACAGGGACCTTTGCCGTTTTCATGCTGATGATTATGTTTCATTTCTTCGAAGCATAACCCCTGAAACACAACAGGATCATATGAGACAACTCAAACGCTTTAACGTTGGTGAAGATTGTCCAGTCTTTGATGGCCTATACTCTTTCTGTCAAACTTATGCTGGAGGTTCAGTTGGTGGTGCTGTCAAGTTAAATCACGATCAATGTGATATTGCTGTTAACTGGGCTGGTGGACTGCATCATGCCAAGAAGTGTGAGGCTTCTGGATTTTGCTATGTTAATGATATAGTCCTTGCAATCTTAGAACTTCTTAAACAGCACGAGGTTTGTCTAGCCGTGGAATTCCCTTTGCTTTAATTTTTCTTCATACTTTAAAGGTATATTTTGTGGAATCGACTGGATTTTTTATATTTCAATTTTCTTTAGAACTGATTTATGGTAAGTACGTAAGTTAATATTTAGGAAGTGTAGCTCAGACTTGCATGCTATATACGAGGATAAAAGAGTATTTCTCTCTTTGATCTTATTTTCTGTTAGATCCTTCTGGAAACTCATTCACAGGGACAACACTAAATTTAATGAAACACGAACCACTTAAAAGTTCTCAAAAAATGTTACTTTTCATCTGCAAAGCTTTTGCTGTAAACTCACTCCAGTGTCTATTATCAATCAGAACATGAAGCCATAGTCAGTATATTTTACAACACTAATGTTGGTCAGGTTTGCATCCACACATTTCTTTTCTCCTAATGAGGCACTTATGTCTTCCTCAGTACATCTAAATAAAAGTAAGCTTGAGCACACCATTGTCCGTTAACTAGTCAGTTTAGTGTTCAATTTAAAGGAAAATGCTATCTATATTCTATAGTATTTGACAACATGGCACTATCTATATTCTATAGTATTTGACAACATGGCACGCTTTCTGGTTTCTAGGAGAATGTTCGGCTGGGTAAAGGTTTTCATAATTTTATCATGCACTTAGAGTCAACTAGCAGTTCTTGTTACATATAAGTTATAACTATAAGTTCGGTTAATTATTTTTCCGTATGTCCTTTCTGATATGTATTCTTTAAATCTCACATAGGGGTTAGGCTGTTCACGTCAAGAGTGCCTGTTAGTATTTAGTTGGTTTGGTTTGTACCAATTTGAACTGTTAGAGTTAATCGGCCATTTGTTTCTCAACTCAAATATTTGTACATTAATGTGGTGGTATTTTTCTCCAGTTATACTACAGTTCTCTCTTGTTTGCTCTGGTTTCAGCAATAAAATTTTGTTCTCCTATAGGATAGTCTTCCATAATATATATGCTGCAATGATATATTACATAAGTTCTAAGCAATCATGTCAATGGTGGATGGTGCAATATGGTAGCCAGTAAAAAATCTGACATATATCATGTCCGACAGCGATGCGGCTATGAAGGAAGCATGGTGGATAGAGTAAAAATATCACATACACACCAAAAGAACTGCAGAAAAGAATTAAAAAAATGACAAAATATTAAATAACAATTAAAACTCAATTGATGGAAAATATTTTTAAGTCACATAATCCTATATCATAACCTCATCACCATCAAGTTCAAGACCTCAAATAACAACAAAATGATAAAAACAATACAAACAAAAAGTAAACGAGAACAATGAAAAATAGACAGTAAGGCAGAGGCGAAAAAAAGGGACTGAAGAAGGATAAACAAAATTAGAGAATGAGATGGATATAGCAGAATCCAGGAGATTAAAAAAACAGAAGCAGGATGAACAGAGGAGGTCGCCAGAACTGGGTGGTTGCCGTATGCCATAATACAGACAGCCAGTCACTAGAGATAGAAACGATGAACAACGAGATGAATGAGAGTGTAGAGTGCAACAGTGCATTGAAGAGAACTGCTGCAACTTTCTTCTAGGGTTTTCTATCACAGGTCTAACTTTTCATGGCCAGGTTCCTTTTTTTTTTTTTTTTTTTTTTTTTAATTTTGAATTTATAATATTTTTGGTGGATATTTTTGCCATGGCTGCCATTGCCCATTGGTGCCTGCTGCGCCCTGTGAATGGTGGCTGCTATGGCCCTCCATGAAGAACCCTCCACTCTACGGTGGAAATTACAACACTGGTTCTATGTTTAGGTAGCTGCATGCATTTAAGTTTTGAACTAAATTTACTGCTTTTAAAGAAAACATACTTTGACGGAGAAACGAACGAGAATTTTCCAAACTATTTAGTTTCAATATATGCTTCTGTTGGAATTTAACCATTAAAAGTGCTGCCTCAATTTGATATCATACTGTTTCAAAAAGAAAGAATGGAGAGCTATTTGAATGTCTTTACTACAATTTTGTTTGTGCAATAAGTCACCAACATCTGTGACTGCAGTACTGCCTACTCATATTTAGTAGATATAAAATAATTAGAGGATTGTTCTCTTATCGTGTTAATTATACAATGGAACGTCTAGTTAAGCCTGCTCTTAAAGCAGTAGGTAAAATGAATTGCATAGTTTAGTTTATATGGGACACACAACAAGCCAAAAACCATTTTGAGGTTTGTTATGGATCGAAAAATTCCTCGACTATGGCATAGGTTTTACCGCTTGATGATTATGCTCATATTTGTTCAAAATATTGAGCTGTAGTCCCTGAAATATTCAGAAACACTACGAGGGCATAAACTGTAGAAAGTTTGTTTGGCAGGTGACAGTGACAGTGCTAATGTTTTGAACTTCTCAAGTGTGTTTGCATACCACTGTTTCAGTTCATATTTTAAAATGCTAATGTTACGTTTGTTGTAGCGTGTTCTGTACGTGGACATTGATATCCACCATGGAGATGGTGTGGAGGAAGCTTTCTACACTACTGATAGAGTCATGACTGTTTCTTTCCATAAATTTGGTGATTATTTTCCTGGTACCGGCGACTTGCGTGATATTGGATATGGAAAGGGAAAATACTACTCTCTTAATGTTCCACTTGATGACGGCATTGATGACGAGAGTTATCATTTGTTGTTCAAACCTTTAATCTGCAAAGTAATGGAAATCTTTAGGCCCGGTGCAGTTGTTCTCCAGTGTGGTGCAGACTCTTTATCTGGAGACAGGTTGGGATGCTTTAATCTTTCAATTAGGGGTCATGCAGAGTGTGTCAGATACATGAGATCATTCAATGTTCCCCTCTTGCTACTAGGTGGTGGCGGTTACACCATTCGGAATGTTGCTCGGTGTTGGTGCTATGAGGTAAAACATTGTTTTTCATTTATTTGATGTAATATCACTAATATAAGGTAGCTTGATTTTATTTATAGGGCTACCAGAGACCTCTGTCCGAGTACCAAAACATCTAGTTGAATTATAATATTGAAATTTCAATATTTTCTACATATTCCATGTTAATTATAAAAAATGCTAAACATGAACTAATTCATTATGTAAAACAAGCGATGGTGTTCAAGAAGTCTAAGTAGCTGTGTATTGTTTCCTTGTACTAGTCTCGAACTATAAAATATAAATTCAGATATAAAGCCTCTCATAATGCAATGTGACTTTTCATGCAATTATTTCTCATATCTCAGTTTGTTCAGTGTTTTAATATTTATTTACAATTTTAGTCAATCTTCTGTCTAGACTTTCATCCAAGTACATAAAATTTTATGTGCTATTTGTTAAGGCAGACGGGAGTTGCTCTTGGGATAGAAGTTGATGACAAAATGCCAGAGCACGAGTATTATGAATATTTCGGTCCAGATTATACCCTTCATGTTGCCCCAAGTAACATGGAAAACAAAAATACCCGACATTTACTTGACAATATCCGATCTAAGCTACTTGAGAATCTTTCGAAGCTGCAACATGCTCCCAGTGTTCAATTTCAGGAAAGGCCTCCTGATTGTGATCTTGGAGAGGTAAATTATTTAACTATATTTTTCCCTGTTATCTTTATGCAAATACTTTATGTTCTTATTTGCTTTGTTTCCTGTTTACAAAATAACTTCTGTTTTCGTTGACTTTTATACAGTATTTGAAAACAGGAAATAAGAACAGAAAGTATTTGCACAAAACCAAGTAATACAAGTGAATTTAAGAAATAAAAACAGAATATGTTTGCAAAGCAAACTAGCCTTATAAAATTATTTTTGAACACACTGATGCATAAGGTACCCACTACCCACATATAGGGATTCAAAAAAGAATTTTAATTTTAACTGTATTATCCCATGCAAACGGAGCAACTTGAATACTTCACAGGAAAAAAGCATTTCTAACCAGATCCATGACTCCTTCAGAGAATAATTCTGTGTCAGTAGTCCTATACTCAGGTGCAATGCGATTAACTGCTCTTCTCTTACCTTCCTTACTCTTAAATTCCCTTCCTTAATAGAGTACCCCACTTCTTCTATTACACTACTGGACAAATCACTAACTATCCTTTGGCCCCACCTTCTTCATCCTAGAATATATGATAGGAGCCAAAATTAAATAGAAGAACTGAATGGTATTTATACTGACTTTTCCCTAACTTATCCTAGCTATTTTTGACTCTCTTCATCCTGTTTGAACTCATTCCCTGTTCACAATTCTCCAGGAATTTGACGATCATGAAGATAGAGATGAGCATTGGGATCCAGATTCTGGCATGGACGTTGATGTTGAACGGTATTTCACTTTATAACTGTATACTAAATTTACTTACCATCAAGTATCCCATGATCAGTGTGTCCTTTACCTCATTTATCAGCGATATTCTCCAAAGCAAAGTCAAGAGAGAAATTGTTGAACCTCCGCTCAATGATCTGGTGTGTGTATTTATCTTTTGAAGTATTTAATTTAAATATATTAATTTCTTGTGGAGAATCTAATATTTGTAGAACATATGATGTGTGTTGTTAGGAATTGTATCTAAACCTACATGCATTTACAACATTTTCCGACAAATATCTAGAATTAAATTTGATATACTCTTAGTTACTTTAGTGTGGCATGTTAGAATAATTAATCAAGTACTTAGTGGAGATATTGAAAAGTTGTGACTATTTAGTTTTAACTCCACTAGTCATTGTATTGATTGTATTGATTAATCTTTCTTATTAATTATGGGTTAACTAGGAGACTCCTACCTATATAAATGTACACTCTCACCACATAATATGATATAATAAACATATTTTCAGTTCTAATATGGTATCTAGAGCTTCTTGATCTAGAGCCATGTCTACTGCTACGTCTTCTCCTACTCCCTTTGATGCGCAACGCGTAACTGCTGCAGCATCCAAAACCTTCAAACAAGTAGTTTCTATTAAGCTTGATGATACGAACTACCTTCAATGGAAGCAACAAGTCGAAGGTGTTCTTCGCGGAACGAAGATGGTGAAATTTGTGATTTCACCTGAGATTCCACCGGTTTATCTCACAGATGCAGCACGCGAAGCTGGAACGGAGAATTCTGCTTACACTGAATGGGAAGAACAAGATTCATTGCTCTGCACCTGGGTTCTTTCAACGATTTCGCCTTCGCTACTTTCGCGGTTCGTTCTCCTTCGCCACTCGTGGCAGGCTTGGGATGAGATCCACAGTTACTGCTTCACGCAGATGAAGACGCGTTCAGGTCAACTTCGATCTGAACTTAGATCCATTACGAAAGGTTCACGCACTGTCGCTGAATTCATTGCTCGAATTCGCGCAATTTCTGAGTCTCTTGCTTCAATTGGAGATCCAGTCTCTCACAGGGACCTAATTGAAGTTGTTCTTGAAGCACTTCTTGAAGAGTTTGACCCTATTGTTGCTAGTGTGAATGCGAAATCTGAGGTTGTTTCTTTAGATGAACTTAAATATCAGCTTCTCACACAAGAATCTAGAAATGAGAATTTCAAGAAAGCTGCTATCACTGAACCTGTTTCAGTTAATCTCACTGAAACTGCAAATTCAGAATCTCAATCTCATGGTCCTAATTCTCAAAACCACAATTATACTGATGGCACCGGAAACAATCAGTTTCCTAACTCTAACCCTAATTTTGGAGGAAGAAATGGCCAGTTCAGAGGACGTGGTGGCCGTTTTGGTGGTAGATTCAAAGGATGTGGTGGCCGTTTTAGTGGAAGATCCAATGTTTAATGCCAAATATGTTCAAAAACTGGTCATGGTGCAAGCTATTGTCACTACTGTTTCTCTGCCCCACAGTATGATTACTACAGTCCCTATGGCTCACCAGGAGGCTATGGTGCACCTCCAAATGTATGGATGCAGAACATGTCACGTCCTCAGCATTCTGGACAGTTTCTTAGGCCTCCCACACAGGCCGGGAATCAGAGAGGTCAAGCTCCCCAGGCCTTCTTATCTGGCTCAGATCCACACAATTCATTCAACAATGCCTGGTACCCTGACTCAGGTGCTGCTCATCATGCACCCGTGATGCATCCAACCTCATGGATTCCACGTCTCTTTCAGGTTCTGATCAGGTCCATATTGGAAATGGACAAGGTTTGGCTATTACCTCTGTTGGTTCCTTACAATTTACTTCTCCTTTACATCCTCAAACTACTCTAAAACTGAATAATCTCCTTCTTGTTCCCTCTATAACCAAAAATCTTGTTAGTGTGAGTCAGTTTGCTAAAGATAACAATGTTTACTTTGAGTTTCATCCTAATCATTGTTTTGTCAAATCTCAGGATTCTTCTAAGGTGCTTTTAAGAGGTATTCTAGGACATGATGGTCTCTATCAGTTTGAGCACACCAACTCATTCAAGACCACTGCTCTTGTCTCTCAAAATTCTAGTGTCAACACTGTTTGCAATAAAGTTCCAGCACAAACTGATAACTCTGCCTCTTTTCATTTAGGTCCCTCAACTGGTTTCAATTTCAATAATTTTCAATGTAATAATGTTGAACATTTACCTAGTAGTTCAACATATAGTTCTACTCAGTCTTTTCCTTCCATGTATGGTATCTGGCATAGCAGACTTGGACATCCTCATCATGAAGTGCTCCAAAGTATTATCAAACTTTGTAATATACAATTACTAAATAAAAGCTTGTCATATTTTTGCTTGTTGTCATGGTAAGGTTCATAGACTGCCATCCTTTGCATCTCAAATGACATATACTAAACCTCTTGCATTAATTTTCTGTGATCTTTGGGGACCTGCACCAGTTGAATCCTCCTGTGGATATACCTATACCTATTTTCTTACTTGTGTGGATGCTTATTCTAGATACACATGGATATATCCTCTGAAACTCAAATCTCACACACTTTCTACATTTCAGAATTTTAAAACCATGATTGAATTGCAGTTAAATCACAAAATTACTTGGAGGTGGTGAGTTTTTACCTTTCACAAAATATCTCAATAGCCTTGGCATCACTCACAGATTCACTTGTCCAAACACTCACCGTCAAAATGGTTCAGTTGAAAGGAAACATAGACATATTGTTGAAACTGGTCTCACTCTTTTATCTCATGCACAAATGCCATTAAAGTTTTGGGACCATGCCTTTTTAACTGCAACTTACCTTATCAACAGATTACCTACACCAGTTTTAGCAAATAAATCACCCTTTTTCTTACTTCACCTTCAATTTCCAGACTATAAATTCCTTAAAAGCTTTGGTTGTGCATGTTTTCCCTTTTTGAGACCCTATAACTCATAAGTTTGATTTTCATTCAAAGGAGTGTGTTTTCTTGGGATATTTCAACAGTCACAAAGGATATAAATGTTTAGATGCTTCAGGTAGCATTTTTATATCCAAAGATGTGTTTAATGAGGTAAAATTCCCTTATCTTCTTGTTTCCATCTCAGAAAGTGTGTTCTGTTTTACCAGATGGTCCCACTTTTCTTCCCACTCCTGTCTCAACAACCTTTACTGTAAACTCACCTACTCCCCAAAATTCTCATTCTGAGTCTGTTCCTCACATTGTTAACTCGCCTACTCCCCAAACTTCTCATTCTGAGTCTGTTCCTACTACTCCCATATCAAACGCCCCTCAGACTCCATCTATTAGTTCTCATCACTCCGAGTCTTCACACAGAAATAATGTTGTTCTAAATCCCACACCCATCACCATTCTATCTCCCTCTGCATCTCAAAATTCCTCACCTGAGTCATCTGCTAGTGTTACTAGCTCTCAGTCTACAAATTCTGAGTCTCCTCCTCCGGTTCCTCACAGAATTCATCCTCATAACCGTCACACAATGAGAACCAGAGGTAAACATGGAATTTTGCAGCCTAGGATTAACCCTACACTCCTTTTGACTCATGTTGAGCCCACTACTTACAAAACTGCTCTTCAGGATCCTAAGTGGCATTTAGCAATGGAAGAAGAATATAATGCTTTACTTCATAATCAGACATGGTCTCTAGTATCTCTTCCAGCAAACAGACTGGCCATTGAATGTAAATGGGTATTCAGGGTAAAAAAAAATCCAGATGGCACTGTAAACAAGTACAAGGCATGTTTAGTGGCTAAGGGTTTTCATCAACAAGCAGGTTTTGACTACAATGAGACTTTTTCCCTGTAGTCAAACATGTTACAGTGAGGACAATTCTGACACTTGCAGTTACTTATAACTGACTCTTCAGCAATTGGATGTGAACAATGCATTCCTAAATGGAGTGCTAACTGAGGAAGTCTACATGGTGCAGCCTCCTGGCTTTGAATCTTCTGACAAGAACCTTGTATGCAAACTACACAAGGCTCTCTATGGGTTAAAACAGGCTCCCAGAGCATCGTTTGAGAGATTGAAATCATCTTTACTTAGCTTTGGGTTCAAGTCAAGCAGATGTGATCCTTCTTTGTTTACTTTGCACACTCAAGCTCACTGCATTTTTATATTGGTTTATGTTGATGATATTATCATCACTGGAAACTCAAAATTGGCTATTTAGAATCTAGTTCATCAGCTCAATTCTGAGTTCTCCCTTAAAGATTTGGGTATACTAGATTATTTTCTCGGCATAGAGGTGCATCACTCACCATCTGGCTCTTTACTTCTCTCTCAAACCAAATATATGAAGGACCTTCTTCAGAAAGCTAACATGATTAATGCTAATAGCATGCCCTCACCAATGACATCTAGTACAAAATTGTCTAAATTTGGTTCAAGTACAGTCTCAGATCCTACATTTTTCAGGTCAATTGTTGGTGCATTGCAGTATGCAACCATAACAAGACCTGAAATATCCTACTCTCTGAACAAAGTTTGCCAGTTCTTATCAAATCCCCTTGAAGATCACTAGAAGCAGTCAAGAGGATACTTAGATATCTGCAGGGTACTTTACACCATGGGTTAATGCTTACACCTGCCAGCTCTACTGAACCTATTGCAATCACCGGCTTTTGTGATGCTGACTGGGCTTCAGATCCCGATGACAGAAGAAGCACATCAGGAGCCTGCATATTCCTGGGCCCCAATTTAGTTTCCTGGTGAGCAAGGAAACAGACCCTTGTAGCTAGATCTAGTGCAGAGGCTGAATATAGAAGCCTTGCACAAGCTTCTGCTGAGATTATTTGGATCCAGTCTCTTCTCAATGAATTGCAAATTAAGAGTAAAATTCCTCATGTCTACTGTGATAATCTCAGTGCAGTTTCTCTTGCTCACAACCCAGTCCTGCACTCAAGAACCAAGCACATGGAATTGGATATTTTCTTTGTGAGAGAAAAGGTTATAAGGAAGGAACTGAATGTCTCGCATGTGCCTGCTCAAGACCAGTGGGTAGATGTCTTGACTAAGCCTCTGTCCACTGCCAGATTCCTTTATGTTAGAGACAAACTGAGGGTTTGTGACACCCTCCGTTTGAAGGGGGACTGTTAGAATAATTAATCAAGTACTTAGTGGAGATATTGAAAAGTTGTGACTATTTAGTTTTAACTCCACTAGTCATTGTATTGATTAATCTTCCTTATTAATTAGGGGTTAACTAGGAGACTCCTACCTATAAAATGTACACTCTCACCACATAATATGATATAATAAACATATTTTCAGTTCTTATATGGCAACCATAGTATTTACCTGTTAACAAATCAACAGTCCATTCCTTTGTCAGTGCACTGTTCAAAACCCCACGTACTTTTTTTACAGTTCTCAGTCCCCATTTAATTTTGTTCTTTTTTAATCTTGTACAACCTACTGTTAGAGAGAAGGGAAAGGGAAAAACCTTGTCAGTCGAGAGAAGAAATTCTTTTACCCTTTAAGCCTTAGCAAATATGCATTAACTATTAATTTTTGAGTGGATTTAAAAGTCACAAAATACTGGCTATTTCTTAAAGAAAACACAAATGATTAGTTTATCTCCAAAGAAAAAAATATTAGTTTAAACCCACTCTTAACAATTGAACAGAATAGGTTCTATAACAACTATTTTTGTGTCAAATCATGTTGGACTGAACCTTAGTGCAATCCGATTTGTAACAATTAAGTAGTTTGGGAATTTGTCATATACCTGCACGTGGGATCGGGTCTATGGGGAAAGTAAGAAGCAAGACTAACCTAAGTTTTCTTAAAATGATTTCTTTCTTGTTTATTCGAATTCCAATAGCAGCTTGTCTTTTTAGAGGTTACAGATAATAAAGAGAATCCTAATCAAACTCTACCACCAATAAGGATTATGTTTTGCAAAAGTACATTTAAGGCTTCTTATTTTAAAAAGATTAAATACTCCAAATCTTTTTTATCCATATGATCGCTCTCCTCTTCGACCTTGAGCTTGTCCTTAAGCTCAAACTTTGGATAAGATTCTTAGAAATTGTCATTCTGGATCATGTGTCAGACAACCTTCTGAACCACTTCTGTCATCAGAAACCTCCTTTGGTGTCATCGATTCAAAAAGTGTGTCAAGACCAAGCTCAAATATGGGAAACACTAATGTTGGATCTTTGCACGTGCGAACTCTAGCAAATTACCTTTTATCAATGAAAGACAGCTCCAAACAGGGGAGGAGCTACACTATGTTGAGGGTGTTCAAGTGAACCCCCTGAATCGGGAAAAAATACCTGTAAATCTAATATATTTTTACTTTTTGAACCCCTCAAATATTGTTCTTGCACCTTAACTCAAAGAACCTAAGAGAAGAAACAACACGGGAGATGATAAACAGAGGATATGCAGGCAATGCAAAAATACCATTGCGTAGATGCAAGCATGAAAAAGGAAGTGTGAGCGGCGGCCAGTTAACAAGAAGACTATTTAGGGTTTTCTATAATCCACTTTGGGCTTTTCACTATGTGGCATATTTCTTTTTTACCAAAAGGTGGCCCACATGTTATGTCTAGTTGTGTTTCTTTTATTTAACCGAAGAAAACAATGTGTGTTGTCCCCGTGAGCATAGCTCAATTGGTAGGGACAATGCATAATATATGTAAGGACTGGGGTTCGAACCTCATACACCCACTTCTTCATATTTAAAATATGTGAGCTCCAACCACTAGGCTACTTGACCAAAAAAATAAATAATGTGTGTGTTTAATTGCATTTAAAAAACATAAATAGATAAAATATTGCCGGATAAGGCAGAAATTGTTAAACTAATTGATTGAATCATTTAGACTTATAAAAGAGTGATTTATTTAGTCTTCACAATATATATTTTTTATATTCGGTTTCACTGCTATAAACTATTAAATTTGTAAAGATTATATATGTAATTTTTTTTACGCACATACATGTAGGGATGATAATGAGTATCTATGGGTAAAATAATATGATATTTGTGCTCATTCCGTTGAATAAATCTAACTCGTGTTTACTCCATATCCTTGTGATTATCTGTTAAAAGGATAATTAACAAATTTAGAGGTACGAGATTATGAACATTCTAATTTCATTGTTGTTTTTGTCGTCGTAGGAGATTATGAATAGTTTCTTTATGAGAAAAATATCGTAGTATGAGCATGAATTTATTTATCAACATCATATTCATGAAATTATTGGTGTATTTTTTTTTGAAAAAAAATAAAATTGAACCCCCTAGGCCAGGGTCCTGGCTACGCCACTGGCTCCAAACCATCATCTAGTTGAATGAAAAGTTTGCAAGGCCATTTGTCCTCATCCTTTACATTTTACAGCAGACATAATATACTTTCTTACTGCGACATCCTTAATGTATAATACACCAGTCATGCCTAATTGGAAGGAAGGAAAGGGATGTGAATAAAGTTGAATCCGCGTATTTTTGCCTTTCAGGCAAGCTGCGAAGCTTTTCTTGCTGACGACGAAAGCTTCAAACTCAGACCGAGACACACCTTACTTTGTAACACCTGACTGTTGAAAAACATGCAAACCAAGTTTGACAGATTGTTCAAGTCTGTACAAAGATTTGGACCGAGACACACCTTACTTTGTAACACCTGACTGTTGAAAAACATGCAAACCAAGTTTGACAGATTGTTCAAGTCTGTACAAAGATTTGGACAAACGACAAACGTATAAAGGACTTATCCTAAGGAAGAAATCTAGGAGATTGCTCCATATAACTGCTTAAGTTAGATCACCATAAAGGAAAAACCAATTTAAACACCCAACTAGTGAAGGGGTCAATCGTAGATATCTGCCATAGACAAAAATAGGCTAATAGGACATTTTAGTCACGAGAGACTCTACCATCAGAAACCAAACACTCTAGAATATCATTTGGCCACCATTTTAGCCTTGAGACGACCCAGTTTAGCATTGGGTCGACCCTGATGGTAAAGATCCACCAATAACTTGAATGGAGAAAAGGTACAAGGTTCCAAGTACTTCTCTTCTGAAGAGCACACATTTCATCAACCTATCACTTGTTTCCAATCATAGTTAGAGAAGGAATCATCTGCAATATTAGGGATAGCCATAAAAGATCATGAAGACAAACAAAATGTCATAATAACTAAAATTAACATAGCGAGTAGAAGGGTTATAACTAGGCACATTATACCTTTATGCATGGGAAGATTAGAGTTAGAGGTAGAGCCAAAACAAATGGAGAAGCAAGCATCTTCAATAACCTCATGGGCAGAAGGAGTAAGTCTACGCTACGGTGTTGGCAAGAAAAGCACTCAACGATGATAGACTTGCGAAGGACGAAAATAGAATCATCTTGAACACGAGGCAGACATGAATGGACTCAGCGCGAACAGGCTAAAGGAGTACCGATAGATTTGGGAGTGGGGAAATGCAACATGCTTAAATAAGGTAGCATAAACTTACACCCGGTAACTGTAGAGACTAAGACTAGTAGTGATAACCCTATTGGGGCTGGGTGTTCCAACATCTATGGAATTAAAAGACTAAATCATTTTTAGTTTGTCCCTCAATTGTTCCAATATATATAAACCTTTGATCATTGGTTGACGTTAACAAGCTTCACATGTAGAGTTAGTGATATAGTTCAAATACACTGATAAAATTGTATTTAGTGTGTGCTGCCTATCAAGGAATAGGAATGAAGATGGAGGAAAATCTCAACAAAGGCTGAGATTCCCATGTATCACACTTTATATTATTTGAGAACTGTTTTGACATTAGAGTCCAAAGACACAACTATAGAGGCTCTGGCAGCAGCTGATGAGTGATTCTTCTTTTTTTTTTTTTTTGAACAAAGATGAGTAATTCCTCTATGAATTGCATTGTTATGCAATCCTCAGACAGCTAATATATTTTATGTCTCTGTTGAAAATTATTTATATTAATTTACAAACAAACTCATGGTATAGAAAATTATACAATTTGTAATGCTGGCTTATCATGCCAGGAGGACCTGAAAAGAACTAGAGAGCACTCAAGGGTCTCGGATACTGCTGTAGTTGAAACAAGCGTGAAGGTGAGTTTCATAATTTCATAAAAAGTACAGATGCATAAAAATTAAATGTATGCAGGCATAAGTATCAGTGCATTTTATTGAAAATATGCGGTTGCTATAAAACTTCTACTTATTGAATTTGGTTATTGCAGGCTTTAGATATTTGTTCTCAGCCAGTTGATGAAGATAATGTGAAAGACGAAGAGAATATTGTGACTGATTTGGCCATAGAGACGGATCTGAAGTGATTGATGAACTGTTTATTCAATGATCTTTTTGTGATTAGCATTTCCTAAAATAATTGAAATGTAGCCGTTGCTTGGTACCTTTGTCATCATTTTGCTTTCATGCCTATTTTAAGGCTTTATATCACATGACAAGTGGTTTCTTTACCCATAATATTACATTTTGTTCCAAAATAGCAAAATAGTACTCCAGTTCGTTTGTTTGAGTGCGGATTTTGTGTTTCTAGTTTCAAGTACAATTTGTGAATTATACTCTTTCTCAGTCATATTCCTTTTCAATAAAATTAATTAATGCTATAAATTTGGAAAATTGAACTTTGTTTTTTATTTAAAGAAATTTTATTTTTTGTTATATGAAAAATTAAACTTCCATGAAATAAAATTTTGTTACCTATAATATATTTTTTTGAACAAGCCAAAATAAATTACATTATTAAAACGGAAGTGAATCACTGCACACAAGGCGTGCAACGAAAAACACCCAAAGATAGTTACAAAGTCACTGGTGCCTAATCAAGAGAGCACCACCAAAAGAAAGTAGTAACAATTAAATTACTAAACAAAAACACCCATACATGAACGAGGGTGTCGCCACCAATCATGATAGTCAAAATCAAGTAAACAAATTTGCTTTCAACCACAAAAAAGAATTCAACTTTACTTTGTTAAGGATGGTAAAAGGATTGGAAGCCGTATTGTTGAAAATCCGGTTGTTCCTTTCCTTTCAAATGACCCAGACACACGGAAGCCAAATAACCTTGAAGAATGAATGACATGATTGCGGCATTGCTGCCATATGCCTAAACTGAATAAAGTGATCACAAAGCACACATGGAGAGACCGAAGAGAGCTGAAACCACTGCCAGACAAGGGACAAAACACTACCCAAAGTTGCACAACCTAAGAAAAGATGGTATGCCGTCTTCCGAGAGCTACATCCACCTTGAAGCGTTGTATGGGAGATGTAGAAACACTATTGGGTTGGTATGAGTCGAGACCACAAACCTTAAACCCCAAACCCTCAACCCTCAAACCCTAAACTGTAAACCCTAAACCCTAAACCTAAACCCTAAATCCTAAGCCATAAAACTTAAAAGATTTGCAACACAATCCTGAAATGCTCTGCATGCTGCTCCTCCGACTTCGAATACACTAAGATATCATCGATAAACACCACCATGAACATATCCAAATAAGGATGGAAAATCCTTTTCATGTATCCCAAGGGTAAACAAACTAAACCCTAAAACCCTAAACCCTAAAGCTTCAAGGTTTGCAACAAAATCCTCAAATGCTCCACAAGCTCCTCCTCCGACTTTCAATACACTAAGATATCATCTATGTAACGCCCTAATTGTTATTTTATTTTATTTTGATTTATTTGGAGTCTCATATGTGATTTTATATGATTTTTGGTGATTTATGTGGTGTGTGCATTTTATTATATAGTTTATTATAATAATAATCAAAAAAAGTGGAAATTAATATTATTTTAGAAATTAGGGAGTTAATTAGGATTTAATAAAAATTAAGGGAGTTTAATGAAATAGGGGGGAGTTATAGTTTTGGGAGTTAGAAAAAGAAAGAAAACAGTCAGAACGTTTTTACGTAAGAAAACTAGCTTTTGGGAGAAAAGGGAGAGGAAAAGCAAGAACAAGAGAGAAGAACAAGAAGGGATCGATTTTGCTGTAGCTGGTTGTGCAATTGAATTCAGGTAAGGGTGAGACTATCTCTCATTAATAGATAATATGTAATTTCGGGAAAATTGACCTAACTGCTTAACCTTGAGGATAAAATTGAGGGTTAGGGTTTGATGATGATTCTGAGGGGAATGGGTAATGATCATGTTAATTATGTTGTAATGTGATGTTCGGAATGAAATCTTAATCTATACAGTTGCTGTGATCATAAATTGATTGAAAATATAATTGATTGGATGAATTGATCAAGTTTTGTATGATGGTGGAATGATCTGTATTGTTGTTGTTGATGTCTGTTTGTGTTTCCTTTAGATGCATAGCTAGTTGTGTATAGAACCTGTAAACATCTGCTGGAAAACGTTTTGGGTGATCAGGGGATTAAAATTGGGTTTTGGAGTGTGAAGAGGGTTGAAAACCGTAGGTTTCTGCACTGCCCAGATGAATGGTCGCTTAAGCGAACCAGCCGTCACTTAAGCGAACCAGCCGTCGCTTAAGCGAGCATTCAAGCAAGCTGCCCAGAATGCGATTTTTCCCGTTCGCTTAAGCGAACTATGAGCGAGCTTGTAAGCGAAAAACCAATTTGATTCTGCCAAGAGTTCGCTCAAACGAACCGTAAGCGAGCAGAACCTAGACTTACTGTAAGCCGGTCGCTTAAGCGAACTAGACGTCGCTTAAGCGAAGTTGATCTTAGTCAGCCACTTTTTGAACGTTGCCTCGTGTATTAGGAGACCCTTTTGAGCATTGAAACATGGTTCCTTCAACTTGTACAACCCTTATATATACGCTGGATCCTAATGGAACGTTTTGGTAATAGAATTCGTTGAGTTTAGTAAATTGGGAGATGATTGAGTATGAACCAAGTGAGTAAACACTATGTTGAATGAACTTGATGCATTGGTCTGACTATTATTAATTGTACATTTTCTGGAATGGTTGAATTGGTTTTGAGAAATCGTTGTTGTAACACCCCGTTTTCCCAACATAAAAATTTCGCATAAATAATCAGAGCTTTTCAACATAAACGGAATGTCACATTCTTTTCTTAAAATCATAAACTGAATAAATAACTATTTATCCTTTAAAATTCAAATACAAGATCTTTAATACTTCGCAGCGGAATTTATTTCAATAACTAAAACAGTCTTTGGCACGAAGGCCTTTTCATAAATGTCTCATAAAAATCCAATCTAAAAACATAGCCATAAATCTTCAAAAACAATACGTAAGGAATAGAAAAGCAATAACAGAGTTCCCATCCCGTTACGTATCAGAGCACCTAAGACACACGAGAAGGAAAGCTCACACGACATCAACTATTCTTGGTTACCTGTTAGTTACCCATGGTGGGCAAACAGAAGGGGTGAGATTTCACAAATAATAATATTAAGCATATAATTCATTAATTACATTTAACAACATAAGCATCATCAATCATATTTAACAACTCATAGACAACATCATGTAATCATCATAATATTCATCATAGATAATAATATATCATAATTCACTTATTTAATAGTTCATATAAAGAATCACAGCTTTAAACAATTTCATGATTTAACAACTTAACAACTCAACAACTTGACAACTTGACAACTTAACTTCTTGACTATGCAACTTAATCTTCTAATCATGCATGTGGTACCAATCTTTGAGCGTAAATAGGCTCTAGGGCATCAAGCCCTCAACTTTATTTGAGCGTAAAAAGGCTCCCAGGGCATCAAGCCCTCAACTTAATTGAGCAAAGGCTCCAGGGCATCAAGCCCCCAACAATGAAATGCTAATGCATGGACTCGACCTCGTAATATCTTAAATCGACAACCTCTTATATAATCCAATAATTTGGAACTTCATCATCTTAATCAACTTAGACCGACTCATGCAGCTTAGTTAAATAACAACAGCAACACAACAGTATACAAAAACAGCATGACATAATAATATCAAATGCAAGTCAACAACATTGACTTCTTTTTGATTAGAACTCTTTCTTCTTCCTCTTTTCTTCTACTTCTTTCTTTCTTTACCATTGACTTCTTTGGTGGCATAAAATAATAAATAACATGGTTGAGGAACACACTCTTAAGGAGTATTCGATTCCTTCTTCAGATGAGCCATGCACTATTATAGTCTATCCAACGGTTGAAGGTAATAACTTTAAAATTAAACCTGCACTACTAAGTTTAGTGCAACAAAACCAGTTTTCTGGATCACCTTCTGAAGACCCAAATTTGCACATCTCAACCTTCTGGAGACTTAGTGTAACCTACAAAAACGACCAAGAAACCGTTAGGCTACATCTCTTCCCTTTTTCTCTAAAAGATAAGGCCAGCAATTGGTTCAATTCCTTAAAACCCAGTTCCATCACCTCGTGGGATCAACTGAGGCGAGAATTCCTTTGCCGTTTCTTTCCCCCATCAAAAACCGCCCAACTTAGGGGAAAGCTTTACCAATTTACTCAAGAGAGTGGGGAATCTCTTTACGATGCGTGGGAGCGTTTTGAAGAAATACTTAGACTTTGTCCCCATCATGGTTTGGAGAAATGGTTAATCATCCACACCTTTTACAATGGTTTAACATCTAACACTAAGCTAATTGTTGATGCAGCTACAGTTGGTGCCCTAATGAACAAGGATTTTACAACGGCTTATGCCCTGATTGAAGATATGGCTCTAAACCATTTTCAATGGACTGAAGAGAGAACAATCATCAATTCTTCACCCTCTGAAAAAGAGGCAGGTATAAACGAAATCTCTTCCTTTGACTATCTATCTACCAAGGTGAATGCACTATCTCAAAGACTTGATCACATGAATACTTGTGCCGTCACGCCTACTTCTTTTCCACCTCCATGTGAAACATGTGGCATATCTAGTCATTCCAGCGTCGATTGCAAACTAGGTAGTGTTGAGCAATTAAACTTTGTTCAGAATGGCCAAAGAATTGTTCAAAAGTCTCACATTGAACTTTTAATGGAAAACTATTTTCTTAAACAATCCGAACAGCTCCAAGAGCTTAAGGATCAAACTAGACTCTTGAGCGACTCTCTTGCCACTCTCACAACAAAGATAGACTCCATCTCCTCTCACAACAAAACTTCAGAAACTCAGCTCTCCCAAGTAGTTCATAAGGTCGACCACCCCAACAAAATGAATGTTGTTACACTTAGGAGTGGTAAGCCACTCGAAGATCCCATAAGGAGAGCCAAACCCAATGAAGATGAGAAGGAGATTTGCGAACCACCGTCTAGGGAAACTAGGGCAGAAAGAGAAGAACCACGAGTTGAGGAAACCACACCACCTCCCTTTAAGCCAAAAATTCCCTTTCCACAAAGGTTTGCCAAATCTAAGCTAGATGAGCAATTTAAAAAGTTCATAGAAATGATGAACAAAATATACATTGATGTGCCTTTCACCGAAGTATTAACCCAAATGCCTACCTATTCTAAATTTTTAAAAGAAATCCTTTCTAAAAAGAGAAAAATTGAGGAAGGTGAGACGGTTAACCTTACGGAAGAATGTAGTGCCATCATCCAAAATAAATTGCCACCAAAGCTTAAAGACCCATGCGGTTTTTCCATACCTTGTGTCATAGGGTCAGAAGTAGTGAAGAAAGCCATGTGTGATCTAGGAGCCAGTGTCAGCCTAATGCCTTTATCCCTTTACGAGAGGTTGGGAATAGGGGAACTTAAGTCGACCAGGATGACCTTACAACTAGCAGACCGTTCTGTTAAGTACCCAGCTGGAATCATAGAAGATGTCCCCGTTAAGGTAGGAGAGGTGTACATCCCCGCTAATTTTGTTGTAATGGAGATGGAGGAAGACAACCAAGTACCAATTCTTTTAGGAAGACCTTTTCTTGCTACTGCAGGAGCCATCATTGATGTTAAAAATGGTAAGTTAGCCTTTAATGTCGGTAAAGAAACTGTTGAATTTGAACTTGCTAAACTAATGAAAAGTCCTTCCATTAAGGACTCTTGTTGCATGATAGATATAGTCGACCATTGCGTGAAGGAATGCTCTTTAGCATCAACTACACACGATGGTTTGGAAGTATGCTTGGTGAACAATGCAGGTACAAAGCTGGAAGGGGAGTCAAAAGCTTATGAAGAGTTATTGAATAGAAATCCTCCAATGGAAGGTTTAAGTGTGGAGGAACTAGTAAAAGAAGAACCAACACTTCTACCCAAGGAGGCACCAAAAGTAGAGCTTAAACCGCTTCCATCAAATCTAAGGTATGAATTCTTGGGCCCTAACTCCACCTACCATGTTATTGTGAATGCAAGCCTCGATGAAGTAGAAACTGAAAAGTTACTTTATGTCCTCAAGAAATATCCTAAAGCTATAGGGTACACCATTGACGACATTAAGGGAATAAATCCTTCATTATGCATGCATAGGATACTTCTTGAAGAAGACTATAAACCCTCCATTGAACATCAAAGAAGGCTAAATCCTACTATGAAAGAAGTTGTGAAAAAAGAAGTTTTAAAACTCCTAGATGCAGGTGTTATTTATCCAATTTCTGATTCCAAATGGGTTAGCCCCGTGCAAGTTGTACCTAAGAAGGGTGGTCTCACAGTTATTAAAAATGATAAAAATGAATCTATTGCCACTAGAACCGTCACCGGTTGGAGAATGTGTATAGATTATAGGAAGCTTAATAAAGCAACCCGTAAAGATCACTTCCCTCTCCCTTTTATAGACCAAATGCTAGAAAGGTTAGCTAAGCATTCACATTTTTGTTACTTAGATGGTTATTCTAGATTTTTCCAAATACCCATTCACCCTAATGACCAAGAAAAGACAACTTTTACATGCCCCTTTGGAACCTTTGCCTATAGGAAGATGCCTTTTGGTCTTTGTAATGCCCCTGCTACTTTTCAAAGATGCATGATGTCTATTTTTTCTGACTTTGTTGAAAAGATAATGGAAGTTTTTATGGATGATTTTTCTGTGCATGGATATAGTTTTGATGATTGTTTGACTAACCTTGAAAAAGTTTTGGAAAGATGTGAACAGGTGAACCTAGTCTTAAATTGGGAGAAATGTCACTTCATGGTAAGAGAAGGAATTGTCCTAGGACACTTAATCTCCGAAAGAGGTATAGAGGTAGACAAAGCAAAAATCGAAATTATTGAAAAAATGCTACCTCCTACCTCAGTCAAAGAAATTAGAAGTTTCCTAGGACATGCAGGGTTCTACCGCCGTTTCATTAAATATTTTTCATCAATCACTAAACCACTAACAAGCCTCCTTCTTAAGGACGCAGACTTTGTGTTCGATGATGCTTGTTTGCAGGCATTTTGCAGGTTGAAAGAAGCACTAATTACTGCCCCAATCATACATCCACCAGATTGGAGTTTGCCTTTTGAAATAATGTGTGACACAAGCGACTATGCGGTTGGGGCGGTGTTAGGCCAAAGAAAGGAAAAAAAGATGCATGCCATATACTATGCCAGTAAAACCCTAGATGGGGCACAAGTAAATTATGCCACAACAGAAAAAGAACTGCTAGCAGTTGTCTACGCCATTGACAAATTCCGGCAATACATGGTGGGATCAAAAATCATTGTTTACACAGATCACTTGGCCATAAAATATTTGCTAAACAAAAAAGATGCCAAACCGAGGTTGATCCGATGGATTTTGCTCCTCCAAGAATTTGACATTGAAATAAAAGATAAAAAGGGTGTCGAAAATGTTGTCGCTGACCACTTGTCCCGGCTTCGGGAGACCAATGAGGATGAGTTACCCTTGGATGATTCCTTCCCGGATGACCAACTCTTCTTATTGGCACAAACTGACGCACCTTGGTATGCAGATTTTGTTAATTTTCTTGCAGCAAGAGTGCTACCGCCTGAGTTGAGCTACCAACAAAAGAAGAAGTTCTTCAATGATCTCAAGCACTACTATTGGGATGAGCTTTACCTCTTCAGAAGAGGCTCAGATGGGATTTTCAGAAGATGCATTCCTGAAAACGAGGTAAGTAGTATTTTAACTCATTGCCACTTCTCTTCCTATGGTGGCCACGCCAGTACACAAAAAACTTCTTTCAAAATTCTTCATTCTGGTTTCTGGTGACCATCACTTTTCAAAGATGTGCATCTCTTTATTTCTAAATGTGACAAATGTCAACGCACTGGTAGTATTACTAAAAGAAATGAAATGCCTTTGAAGAACATCCTTGAAGTAGAAATTTTTGATGTTTGGGGTATTGACTTTATGGGACCATTCCCCTCCTCTTTTGGGAATCAATACATATTGGTAGCGGTTGACTATGTGTCCAAATGGGTTGAAGCCATTGCCTCCCCCACTAATGATGCACAAGTTGTTATAAAACTGTTTAAAAAAATCATTTTTCCAAGGTTCGGAGTGCCAAGGGTTGTGATAAGTGATGGAGGATCTCACTTCATTTCAAGACATTTTGAAAAACTTTTGCAAAAACTTGGAGTGAGGCACAAAATTGCGACACCTTATCACCCACAAACTAGCGGACAAGTGGAGGTCTCAAATAGACAAATCAAAGCTATCCTTGAAAAAACTGTTTACAAACTACCCATTTTCATACATCATTAACTTGCAATTTCATCATCAACAATTCATTTAACATCGAATTAACATATTCAAACATATCTCTACAACATAAGCACGAATTTCAAAGATTGGGTTCATGATAATCACTTATTTCCATAATCAATTATGCATAGAACAAGAGAAAAAGAATTAACTAAATGATTATGATAAAAACTAACCCCCTTACCTTAATTATCTCCAACTATTAGCTCTAGCTTCACTTTTGCTCCTATGATTCTTCAAACCCTTGAATTCTTCAAGCTCCTCTTCTCTCTAACCCTTGTTCTTCT